>NC_065919.1:78244138-78432548 GCF_024586455.1 Bactrocera neohumeralis | reverse complement strand
TTTCAGACAAGGCAACTCCCTCTCACGCGACTTCTTCAATATACTCCTGGATAAAATAATTCGAGCCGCAGATCTGAATAGAGAAGCTACACTCTTCTATAAGAGTTTACAGCTGCTGGCGTACGCCGATGTTATTGACATCACTGGCCATAACAACCGCGCCGTTAGTTCTGCTTTCTTCAGACTAGATAAGGAAGCAAAGCAAATGGGTCTGTTAGTGAACTAGGGCAAGTCGAAAAATCTTCTGCCATCACACAAACAGTCGTCGCACTCGCAACTTGGCTCCCTCGCCACCGATGACAGTCATAACTTCGAAGTCGTAGATAATTTTGTCTATCATGGAACCAGCCTTAACACCAAAATCAACGTCAGCCTTGAGACCCAAGGTAGAATAATTCTAGCCAACAGGTGCTACTTCTTACAAATATGGCAATTGAGAAGTAAAGTGTTCTTTCGACGAACAAAAACCAAACTCTATAAGTCATTTATCATCGCCGTCCAGTTATATGATGCTAAAGAATGGACGTTGACAACATCAGTCGACGTTGCTAGTTTTCGAGAGAAAGGTTCTGCGAAAGATTTATGGTCCTTTGCGCGTTGGCCACGGCGAATATCGCATTCGATGGAACGATGAGATGTATGAGATATATAACGACATTGATATAGTTCAACGAATTAAGAGACAACACTCCAGCTCTGAGAACGTTCGACGCAGTACCCGCTGGGGGAAGCAGAGGAAGTGGAAGATTTCCACTACGTTGGAAAGACCAGGTGGAAAAGGACCTGGCTACACTTGGAATATCCAATTGGTGCCAAACAGTGAAAAAATTACGACTGGCGTAAAGAAAAGAGGAAGAAGAATCACCCAATCGAATTGAAAAATACTGTTTTGAGCTGAGTGAACTGAGAGGCAATACTTTAGAATGCTATAAGTCAAAAACTTTTTTAACTATCTATTTAGAATATGTTAGTTACATATGTTAGTATGTTATTATCAATGATATAACCTACGATATGAAAGTCAATTTCTTTTAAATTTCACATTAGATGTAAGGTATAATTTTTCCGAAATCGAATGCTTTTTCCTTACTCCCAGACGAAATTGCTAAAGTTGTCAGTTTAGAGTAAGACTTTAACTAGCCAAATCACTTCAAAAATATTTTCCTGCTTTTAATAATATACCCTTAAACATTCAGTTCCATTACAGCTTTTTACATGAATTATTAAGAAGTCTCACATTTTCCTGTTTTCAATAAATATTTTTTAAATTAAAAACACATTTCTTATTACAAAATTTTCCTGAACTAAAAAATCTAAAAAATCTATCTCAAAAAGTCACAACCATTTTTCTCACTAAAGTCGGCAAAGCACACGTCAAATTCGAGAGTTTGCTGATAAATCTCAGTATCTATCTATCTTCGCTAGCATATTGTTCAAGTTGTCAACTAGTGCGGGTCAACGCACAACAACAAAAACGCGCGAGCAAAAGTAATAACACACAAAAGAAAAGAAACTATAGAAAAATACGAAATATATTTGCAAATATGTGCAAACAAGCATATATGTATATTTATAGATGCAACGCTTCCACTCAACGCAACACTACTCAACGGAGTTGGATTATTTGCCGTTGCACTCGAGCAAATCTAAAGCAAACTTATGCAACTACAAGCAAAACTTAAACATCAACAGTGATGGCGAAGAGTTGAAGCAGCAGAAATTAATGTTTGTTTATATACATATATATATATATATGGGTGTGAGTGTGCGTTGGAGAGTGTGGCCAACTTTTGTCATTACAACGCGAAAAAAAATATTTATTTGCACGCACAGTCCGGCGCTTGCAACTGAATAAATTATGTAAGCATAACTTTTTACATATCTACGAGCATAGATTCTATTGCTCTCGTGCTTTCGCTCCCCGTCGTTGTGCTTATAGCATATTCGCACTTTTACTGCACACATTTCGTCCACGCTTTCTTCTTCCTCTCCATCTGCTTCTTCTTCTTATTCCGAACTATATAAATAAAAAGTTTATTTTTTCCATTTTCTTTTGTTTGCTCTTCTGTTATTTATTTATAGTTCGCTTGCTTTGCTTTTCGCCACTGAAACTAGTCATTTTGCTTTTACTATACTCTGCCACGCGTATAAAAGCTAAAAAAGTTAAAAAAAAAAACTTAAAAAAAATTTAAAAAAATCCGTTGCGCTTCATTTTGTGGCGAAGTTTTATGGTCAAGTAGCGCGTGTGTACTTATTTATTTGTATGTAGGTGTGCATGCACGCCGAATTTATACGCTGAAAATTTTTAACTTTCGCCTCACCATTTTTATAGCGCAATAATTTCGACAGATGTCGCCAGTCCGCGTGCGACTCCATTCTTCTTATTAACTTATCTGCTTGTGCAACTACAAACAACAACAAAAACAAAAGTTTACAGTTTTATTAAGTTTACTGTTTTATTTGCAGTTTTATTGCCAACTAGGCACCGCAAGTGGTGGGAAATTACTGCAAGTTAGAAAATTTATCGCTCCAAGCCTTTACTCGTAAACTTTTATGTGGCTGTAACTGCGCACATGTGTGTATGTGTGTGTATATACATATGTGTGTGCGTTTAGTGGTGAAGATATTTTCTGAAACTATATATAAGTAACTTAACCGATAAATTATAAATAATTTATTCCAAAACAATTTAAACATAATTTATTATTTTTCATCGATAAATAATGATGGGAGAGACTTTGAATTAATGAAGAATTTTATAATATTTTTTACAATTTTTACAGCTGCTATGGTTCCAAACTTTACTATTTTTTCATATTATGGCGATAAGTTTTAATTTTATAGCTTCTTATAAACGGGTATATGGAAGAAATATCTATTTTTGGTAACAAATGAGTTTTTAAGTTCAAGATTGTTTGTTGATCTCTTTCTAACTGCCTAAAGTATGTATATTGAAGTTAATTGGATGAACTAATTCTTTTTATTTGACCTTAAGATCAGAAGCTGGTATTTCTCTTTACCGAAGGTGAGATCTCTGAATCCCTGATTTCCCACCTGTTTAACAAATTATTATCATGGGAACCAGATGTGATAAGCAGGCGTTGAAATATGGTATATTATTTGAGTTTTTATTCTAAAAAGCTTGTACTGATATTTCGCAGTATAACTTAAATGCCGACTCTAAACAGTGTTAAATAATTCGCACTTGACCCCTACTACAACCTTAAGCACTTGTATTTTGCTTAATGCAACCTTTTCTATATATTGACTAAACCAACATTTTAGTACAATGCAGTCTAAAATTTATTATTAGTCTGAAAACACGGTCTAAAACGTATTATTAGTCTGATATTTATATGTCATAAACTTCAACTTGACATATTTAGTAGCATTAAATGTTTCCTTTTCTACAATATAAATTATACATGTCGTCAAAAGTGTGCCTACATTTCGGCGCATGTACGTCCAAACTTAGCAGAGTTCCACACCTTAAATATGAAATGTTTAGGATTTTCAAATTTTCTTTTAAAAGCTATTGTCTCCCTCATATCTACGTTAAATTCTCAACCGAAAGTGCTTCAACCGAAAGGATTGAACGTATTGAATACTTCCAACAGAAATTAATTTATAAAATATTTAATTACTAAATTATACAGCATATGTAAGTCGTTTTTTGTATTTCGAGATTTTTCGACCCTTGTGTTATAATCTGGTAACTTACAACTTTATCGGAAAGTTCGAAATTTTTGATTTTATAGACACTCAGAAAGTTTTGACAAACCATTTGTGTTGTTTATATAACATAAAATACCAAAAATTGGAATTAGATCGTTAACATTTTCGCGTGATTATTTTTTACTCATTAACTCATTAATAGTGCAAAGATCAATTCAATTAAATTTTTGTTGATGAAGCTTCATCAAAGACCAGTGCTTATTGATGGTATGGTGAATTCAATTGAGGTCGCAGATCACTCCAAGACGAATTTCTTGAAGGACAATCAAATCAAAACCAAATCAGTTGTTGCTCCGGAACTATTGATGCTGTGCGCAAACCAATGTTGTCAGATCGTCGCGTGACCTATCCTAAGATTAAGTCAACTATAGGCATTAATTTGACCAGCATACATTATATATTACATAAACACAATTATATTATATATTACACAAAATTTCTCGAATAAAAAAAAGTGTCGTGTCGATTAGTCCGGAAAAATGTTAAAAAATACGATAACGGTGCTTCGAAACACATCTAGGACATCCTAAAAGATGCAGAATCGTGCATTATAATCCCGAAAGTAAACAGCAGTTGACTGCATGAGGAGCTGAAACCAACAAAAGCTGGTCGCACAAGAAACACTTCCAACAAAATGGTTGCCTGTTTTTTGGAAAAACATCGATTTGATGGGTAATGCACCTTAAAGTCCTGACTCGGCACAGACTGAATTGCTTTCACTCCCGTATGAAAAAAAAACTAAGTGCTCAATATTTTTTCTAAACCTGAAGAGACACGCATGTTTTGAAGATGCTTTCATCAGAGTGGCAAAAGTGCTTCGACAATGGTTGAAACTCATCCGAATGTGTATAGCTCTTAGTTTTGAAAATCAATAAAGCGATTTTCGATTACCAATATTTTTTTTTTTGTTGTCTAATCTCGTAATATTAAAGGCAACATACTTTTAATACAGCATGAGTTTATGGGTAATTATTTACAGTTTTTACCTCAAATGTTTTAAACCAGAAATGTTAAAGCTGAAATTTTATTTACCATTACATTTTTTTACAGAAAATTCGAAAATGAGCGCTTTTAGTGCTTTTTGGTAATACTAAAAAAAACCCAATAGTTCTAAAACTAGCACAACTCGCGTCAATGATGGCTTTCATAATAACACAAATAAAGTACCGAGAAGCGACGCGAATGATTGAAAACTGTTGGCGAAGTAAAGAGTCAGCAGTCATTGGCACCACATTGAAAGCGCATAAAAAAGGGAGCATTACAAGAAGAAGAAAAAAGAACTGTTCGTATAACTTGCCAACAACACTACTGCTATCAAAACAATTCCATTAAGTCATGGTGAGTGAAAACTTAAAATGTTCTACGAGATGTCCGTTGACCGCTGGAGTGGGGGTAGAAAAAAAGAAACACAAACAAATTGTTGGTCATAAAACTTCAAACTTTGTCGTTGGGCATCTTCCACGCGCCGGCGACTGCTGAGTGGCATTTTTATAAGAGTTTGCTATTTATTTATTTATTTATATATATTATACATATATATAGTATAGATATATGTAGTATATATTGTTGTGGCTCATGCACTTTTCGTTACTTATTTATAACAGTTGTTTATTTGTAAATACATTTCATAGCCCGACCACGCTGCTGCAGGACAAATGCTGGAAAAGTTGTGGCGAAAAATAGTAAAAATATAATATATACTTTATATATACTTTTTGTATATAAAATGAAAAAAGTAGCTAGAGAGCAAAGAAGTATGCTAGCGTGAGTGGTGCACAGCGTTGCGAAAGTAATACACGACCTCACTAGTACAAATACCAGGCACCCAAAAATGTGGTAATTCAATGAAGTATATGGAATATTATATTTTTTCACCAGCAATGCGCTCAAGTGCTGCACTAACCTAAGTGCTGTTGCTAATTTTTTATAGCTTTTCTTGCTTCATAAGATTTTTTTATTTCTTTTTTTTATTTGTCTGATTTTGTTTTGCGGCGAAGTTTCCGCTGGTCATTTTTATTTCTACTTTTTTCACCAAAAATTATTGACCCAAAAGTAACGCACGTAAATATTTAATATGCTCACACGCGCCGAACTCAAACTGATGCGCGTTTATTTCTCCAATTTTTATTTACTTGAAAGTATTTACTTTCCTAATGCCGCTGTGCTCGACTATAAACGAACGTTGTGATGATTTTATAATTGTTTGAGTGGAATTTTCAGCCCATAAAAATGCTGCTGCGCCATTGAAATTCTTTTGATGTTGTTGATCGATTGGAAATGTTTTTTCAAATAATTTTATATATTTGTTTATCTGCGCATTTTGTTTTCATTTTATCAGCAGCGATAAATAAAGAATAACACCGCTGATTTTTAGCACCCATAAACGCTACGCCCTAAATAAGCTTAAAGTTTACTGGCGACTTTTGATAAGTCTTAACTGCCGCGTAAATAAAGAAGGTCATTCATAAATATTTGGGTATGAATATCATGGAAAAATTGCTGTTTTAAATTGCTTTTGCAACCAACATATTGAACTCGCTTACTTTTCACATATAAAAAAGTTATGCTATCGCTGAAAACTACACTTAAAAAGTAGTTCAAAAATATACGTTAAATGTATATGATTTGCTCAGCGGTAGTGTGTCTTTGCTAGCCTGTCACTTTATGCCTAAATGTAGGCAACAATTTTACAAATAACACAACCACCTGAAATTTTTATCTTATATGACATTATCACCCTTTTTAAAGTAAAATCAATATATTATTAAAGGAACTTTGTGAGCTATTTATAACTCGCTCATAATTTTTCACATATCTTTCGCTGCAATTCTCAAATTTCACCCTTTTAACTAGGCATATTTTACTGAAGCTTTTAGCACAGTGAGCTGACGTTGTCGTGTCACTGATGCCAATGACAGACATTCTTCGGTAATTAGAACGCTTTAGGATATACTAGTACCCCGATGTTATTGTCCGCAACATGCCATTCAGCACCGGGTATCAGAGGAGGTACAAGAGCGCAAAGAGTACGTTAATGGAAAGTGACAGCCTGAAAGACAAAGCATAGTCAAACGAAAAGGAATTGCTTTCTGGTACTTTGTCTCAGCCACAAAAGTCTTCTAACAAAAATATGTGGAACTCTTTTTTACTTTTTTTTTTTATTTTTTTATTAGAAAATTTGGATGGCTAATATTGCAATATACATATAATTTGTAAGACTGTCAAAAAACAAAATAGCCTCGCTGGATTCGTTACAAAATTTGTGAATTAGCTTTACAATAAGCATATTTTTCATGCGAAAATTGAGTTTTTTTAAAAGAAAGGCTGACAATTTTTATATTGTTACATTGTATTCGTGGAAATTAAATATATTTTATTTCAAAAGCGGTTAGTAGAAAGTAACAGAATGCCCAAATATTAATGACCATGAAGATATTTTTTCATAGAACATTTTCAGCTTTTAGAAATTTTTCACTGAATTTTTGTTGTAAATGTCAATGGGAAAAATAAGGAATTTAAGGCTGTTTTCTCAGTTAGGTTAACAGCATCTGTCAATTGTATTTGATAAAGGTACTTTGCCGAAAGAAGAAATCTTGGTTAAGTTTACCAGAACTTAATTGACAAATGGGTGCTAACGAAACGTGAAGACAATGGCCCTTAAGATTTGGCATTTTACTGCAAATTATAATTACAGTTGTACTTTCATAACTCGAATCACCATAATCCACAAAAACCATCGAATGATGCCAGGAAATTTGTTTGCGATTTGACTTCCATTGCTAACTGAGTTAAGGAGAGCTTTGAGTTACAGAAGTTTAAGTTATGGAAGTTGAATTGCATTATGTTTTAGGGATTGTGAATACATGCGTATGTTTAGAAATATATATAGTTAAATCTCCCATAAACAGACACTAACGAACTAGCCTTTCTGTCCAATTATTAGAGTTGTCCGCTTAATATAGCATCAATTTAATGCAGCTTTCACTGTATTTCTTATTTATGAATTCTTTTGACTATCCTATCTTCTAAATTGCTTCAAACTGGATACAGTTTGCTAAACTTAGCTAAAATTGGTTTAGTAGTTTAGGATTCCAACGCAGACAAACAACGTGACACGTAATTTTTATATATAAAGATTTATATCAAATGTTGTTGCATAAAACCCAAGGTAGACAATTTTCTGAAGCATAGAGCAGATGGAAATTGAGGTTCGCATACTTGAAGGCATCTTTCTCAGTTCTAGCACTACATAAAATGCTAATCTTTCGTTGTAAGAGAGAGAGAGATAATGTGCTGCCTACTTTGTTTTCAGGTAAAAGACATTTTAGTTCTTCATCTAGTGAGGCGCAAGCAATCGAAAAACTGGTGGTGTCGGACAATATTATGACAGGAATATAAATTTATTTCTAAGAAAACCTTCTTCCAAAATTTCCAAAAAAATTTAAAAAAAAATTAAAAAAAAAATTTAAATTTTTAAAATAAAAAAAAAAATTAAATAATAATTTTTTCCTTTAACATTTAATTTAATTCAATTTCGCCTTCGAAAGAGTCAAAAAAACTGAAAACAAAATTAATAAAGACTTTTTTTTAAATTACCAGCCGTTTTCTCTACAGGGCTAACAAAAGGACAGCACTAAATAAAAAGCGCAAACAGCATACACTTTTCTAGTTTTCACTAAAACAACAGCACGAACGCCCCCATTTCCTAATTTTCAGCGTATTTGTTGAACGCATTCACCTCGCAGGCATTTGTCGGTCACTCATACGCCCTGGCATCCGGACAACTGGCAACTGACAACTCAGCAACTGTGTGTCGGTTAGCACCGGTTAATGAGAGTAGACAAACAGGCCACTAGACGCACAAACACACAAAGAGATAATAGGCATCCGTTTTCATCATTAACATTAATGGCTGGACGATTGTTGCGTAATGACACAATGAGCGCAACGGCGGGGCGAGTGTGAGCAAATGACGCTTTGTACAGTTAACTCAAAGGCGTAGGCGTAGCCGTGCTAATAATAAAAACAACAACAACAGCAATGTATGTTTGTGTATTTCCATAATTGTGTGCGTTCAAGTGATTTGTGTGCTTTGGCAGGGATCATTAAATTTGCAATTGCCGTTATTTCTTAAGTCACTACGCGAAATTTAAATGCGCCAAAGCCAGGCGACCGTTTCAACATTTATTTATAATGTCATAAATGTGCTGTGACAAGACTTTTACTTAACTGCAAGCGATGGTATATACGTAGATGTATTTGTATATATGTATGTAGGTGTGTATATGTAGCTGAGTGCGTGTGTTGGCGTGTTTGCGCGGTTTTAATAATTCAGCGCATTAAATGTATATTCATAGCAGCCACACGCAATCACACGCTGTCACTTTTTCGTGCGAACACGACCGACTACAGCTGGGAACAGGCCTTCACCAACACACGCACGCACACAAATGTAAATTTGTTTATGTATACGTACATATATTGTTGCCAGCGTACCTTTTCGGTCATTCCTTTTAACTTTCGCGCACTTTCTCCCCAAATATACACAATATAAGCCAAGCACTTGCACTTCGCCGACTTTCACATCCCTGGTCCAGCAGCATAGTTCGAAGAAAAATTTAACGACCTGCATAAATCATAGCAAAAAATTGCACTGACAACACACACACGCCATTTGGCTTAAAAAAAATGAAAAAACGCCCAAAAATGAAAAACCCATTAAATGAAAGCAAAAGCATGAGCGGGCGAAAAATGGAATGGTAAAATGAAACGAAATTAAAATTGACACAAAAGTTAACGCAAATGGCTGGATGGCTGGAGAAAGCCAAAGCCAGCGGCAAAGGCGCATGCAAAGTGAAAGGAGGACACGCTGCCTTGTGTTGTCGGGTGAAAAGGGTAGCCAGCGTGCGACACAAAGCGCTTCCTGCCACAGCGGAGGCGGCAGAGTGTGCGAAATCAGCCACCCACATACACACAAACAAACAAAGTAGCAAGTCGTTGTCACTGAGTGTGGTTTTTACTGTGTGTGTGTGTGTTTGTGTGCGTATTCGTGCGCCAGACAAATGGACAGCCGAATTGAATTGTGCACTCAGTGGCTTGCTTGGCCCATTTGGGCCGTCGTTTTTGCGCACTACGCTAGCGGCTAATAAATCTGTCACAAATAAATCCGTAAATTTATATTTTGCTCTCAATATTAAATTTCAAACATAAAATGTAGCATACTTTACGGCGTGCACGCTGTCTTACGGTGTAAGGCTTTCACTCTCAATACAAATGGTTTTGGTGTAATTTAATATGATTTTGTTGTAATTTGGCTATGTATGCAATTTTATGCGCCTTAACATATGCAATGTTTTATTAGGAAATTATTTCTGCTTTTGCTAAGGGAGCAAAAGTGATACAATAATGTAAGCAATGCAGAAATCTAACATGTATACTAAGTATATTCTTAGTGAGGATCGCTTCTAAAAGCAGCATCTCGAACCATAAACAAACCACGAGGAGAGCGTATATTAACTGTATTTGTAATAGTTTAGCGCTTAATTTTTAGTATTGCGCCTGAATGTAGGCAAGTTTTTCGTTGCTTACTTTTCGTATACAAAATTTCTGGTGATTCTTAGGTGATATTGTATACTTTTTGGAACATTTTTTTCTAGATAGTTATAATGTTAGGTTAGGTTTCGTGACCAACGGAAAATTGCATACGTTTAGGCACATTTTTTCAAAATAGTAAAAATTTTAGGTTAGGCCTCGAGACCAACGGAAATCACGTATATCTCACATGAATAGTTGGAACGCAAATATTTGTGATGCCTAAAGTACTTATACATATATGGATCAAAGAGCCTCAAGTACTGACGAAGCATGAAGTAGTCTGTGGAGAGCGATCTCCTGGTTTACTCAAGGTGTAGCATCCAACATTCTTGTAATCAATGTAATGGATTAATTTGGACTAATCTATAAAGAGACAACATGTAACTATAGAAAATTTAAATCTTTGATACATACTTTCAAAACTGATACAAAAATATATGCCAAGTTCCAACCTATAAGTAATTGCGAGTTTAGAGATCACGAAATTCAATACTAAAATTTTGTTTCCTAAAAAATGTGAACAGTCAACTTCATGTTACCCAAAACTGTCCCACATAGCATGATGTTTGTCTAAAAATGTACGCTCCCAAATGTATGCAAGCAAAATTGCCGCGATTTATTGCTTGACGAAAAGTTTTTCTATAAAAATGTAAATTTTTAATAAGCAAAATTTTTGCATTAACGAACACAGTTTTACTTGTTCGCCTACAAAGTGGGTGGCAACTATTACACAAACACATATATTTGCATAGTGGATATGATGTGTGCGCGCTCCTTGAAGTATGCAACACTGCGGTTCACTTCATTTGGATACTTTGGAAGTTGCTGCGCCTGCTCTCCGCAAATTCCCTACTTTTTTAACGGTTAACTAATGTATTTAGTGTTGTTGCCATTTTGATAGCAGCCATCAGTGATGGTCTCGTTTCTTTCTATCGCATACGCCTCGTTTGCTTGTGTTTGTTCGACTTCTCAGCCGCTCACTCCCAGCAAGCTCACGTTTGGAAGCGAACATGGTCATTATCATTTCAACAGCGCTCTGGGAGCCACAGAGAAAAACAACAGCAACAACAACAGCAACTCACTGCAAGTGATAAAATGCGCATAATAATTTATGCTGAATGTACGACGACGATGACTTTTTTTACTACTTCGTCTCCGCAGCCTCCGCTACTTCTTCTGATTCTTTGTGTTGAAGACATTTTTCTACACACATATGTGTGTTTTTTTATTTACAAGTGTATGTGTGTATGCAGAGTTTTTTTTTCAATTTTCCTTCTCCTATCACTTCGGCAAAAGTTAGTGGCTGCTAGGGTATGCTGACTCTGGTGGTCGCGTCGTCCTTTCTCGCCTTTGAATAAAAACAAGCTGAGCGCTTAATGATGGAAATATTTCACAAAGCAAAAGTAAAGCAAAAATAAAGTGCTGAAAGGAATATGGTGATTATGTGGCAGAAGTCGAGCTATGATTTCAGAAGGTGTGGACGTACACGTTGCTGATTATTATTATGGTGATTCGCATTTTCATGACCAGCATACGATCATTTTCGGTGTACATCGGTTGATGATGACACTTTGCATATTTTATTATGCGTGCAATGACAAATCGGTGGGTCTGTTGAGAGAACGGCAACCTTACTTACATCACTAGGGGACAATACAGGTGTCTGTCTACTAACGACTCCCTTTATATTATTTTTTGTTTATATTACAGAGCAAAGTTCACAGCTGTAGGCTAAATAAAAAAGTCCAACGCATATGATGGCAAAATTATTTTGTTTATTTACCAAAGATAATAATAAAAATACATGAAAAATTAATGGTTTGTGTGTTAAACTATTGAAAAGGTTTCACAAATTTTGATTGATGCGTATGGAACTAACCACGAATTATTTAGAGAAATTTGATGTGCCACAAAAACTTTGTAAACTTCTTCCAATGACACCTCAAAAATGATATTACATTTTATTTTAATTTTTTCTGCTGGAATATCCAAAATAAAATGTAAAAGTTTTTTTTTAACTCCTAACTCTTTATATCACTGCAATTCTGGTGAAAATAATTGATCATTCGTTTCAACTCAATCAATATTTTTTATAAAATTACTTAAAAATCTTAAAACGGACGAAAAATCTTCTAAAATAATGGGGAAATATTCTATTAAAACAATGACTATGATATTGCTGAATATTATTAGCCAGTAGAATAGAGGTTCAATACAATATTTAAACTGGAAATTGATTGCAGCTTACAGCATTTAAAACTCATATTTGACACCACAAACATATTTTCTAAAAAAATTTAACTAAATTTAAATTCAGGAAAGTGAACCAAAAGTAAAGAAGAAGAAAGAATGTATGAATTCCACTTTTCGGTGGAAGAAGAAAGTAAATTTAATTATGTTTAATGCCACCAAAGCACTCATGATGGGCACATCCTTGAGTTGAAAGCCAAGAATTATCAACCATGATCATGATCCCCGATTGTTGCCTATAGAGGGTTGGCTTGTTTACTATAAATCGTACTCACATCAATCATATCGCTACACTTAGTGATCAATCCAACAGCTAAACATAGAATGCTTCAAATTACAGCAGAAGGGTAGGACAGAGACAATATCGTTCCAACAAATGAAGGTTTTAATTGATAAGACACCACTGGCTTTTCTCTTAATGGAAAACTTCTCAAATAAGAGTAAATACATGCTTGACTTCCTACTATGAGATAGCATTATTAAGTAGTTCACTGACTATCCGAAAACGTTGCAGAAAGAAAGTATGGCCATACTCCGCAATTCAGGAAGGCTTACTCGTAGAACAACTGAATTGACTCACTGATGAGAATGCTCGCTCTACCGATGCCTCCAGGATGGCAGGACCGGAACACTGCATTGCTGTTGACCGCCATACCATGAAGGTATTTGCTTCGCAAGGAACCGCCTACTTATTGCATTTTATACTGAGCATTGCAGACTCAAAAAGCACTTGTATAAAATGGGTATAGCCTCCTGTGGAACCTGTCTATTTTGCGACATAGAGCAGGAAACTACCAATCATCTGATTCTAGAGTACATAGAAATTTGTAGGGGCAGGATTAAGAGCCTTTTATCTATATATCCGAATAGGGATCACATCGCTTTAGCAGCAACCAGAAAGATACTGGAATTCATCGGTGTGTTGAGCCGATGTGATTTGTTGTGAGAGAAAGAAGTGCACAGTCGACCTCAGGTCGTTGTGCAAGCCGCAATTTATTTTGTTTTCTATCTTATTACTAAAATTGTGAAGAGGAGATTTTTTTCTTCTCTGCCATGCGAAAAATTATTATTGAGATTTTTCTGAGATTATTTCCGTCCGTGCAAGCTGTAACTTGAGTAAAAATTGAGATATCATAATGAAACTTGGTACACGTATTTCTTGGCTCCATAAGAAGGTTAAGTTCGAAGATGGGCAAAATCGGCCCACTGCCACGCTCACAAAATGGCGAAAACCGAAAACATATAAAGTGTCATAACTAAGCCACAAATAAAGATATTAAAGTGAAATTTGACTCAAAGGATCGCATTAAGGAGGGGCATATTTGGACGTACTAAGTTTTTTGTACA
This sequence comes from Bactrocera neohumeralis, assembly GCF_024586455.1. Taxonomy (NCBI): domain Eukaryota; kingdom Metazoa; phylum Arthropoda; class Insecta; order Diptera; family Tephritidae; genus Bactrocera; species Bactrocera neohumeralis. The sequence continues at coordinate 78,418,622 of NC_065919.1, read as the reverse complement.
TATCTCGGAAACTACTATAGTTATGTTAACCAAACTCTATGGAGTCGTTTCCTTCAGGCATTTCCATATACAGTTCCAAAAAGAAGAAATCGGATAATAACCACGCCCACCTAACATACAAAGGTTATGTTCGAAAATCACTAAACTTGCGTTAACCGACTAACAAAAAACGTGAGAAACACTAAATTATACGGAAGAAATGGCAGAAGGAAGCTGCACCCAGGCTTTTTTTTTAATTGAAAATGGGCGTGGCGTCGCCCACTTATGGACCAAAAACCATATCTCAGGAACTACTCTACCGATTTCAATGAAATTCGGTATATAATATTTTCTTAACACCCTGATAAAATGTACGAAATATGTGTGAAATCGGTTCACAAACACGCCTTCTTCCAATATAACGCTATTTTGAATTCCATCTGATGCCTTTTCTGTATAATACGAGTATATACATTAGGAACCAATGATGATAGCGGAATAAAACTTTACAAAAATACGGTATTTGAAAAATATGTAAATGACGTATAATGAAATCTCGATTATCACCTTATCATGCGAGAGTATAAAATGTTCGGTGACACCCGAACTTAGCCCTTCCTTACTTGTTTTTAATTATAATAACCTGAATTATAAATTTTTTTCGCGGCAATATGAAATATTATTTTTAGATTTATTTAAGGAATACAAGATTTAATGTTAATTTTACAAAACAAAAATTTAAAGGCTCTTAATTAGAAGTACGTAAATTCCTAATTTTTACTCACCAAAATTTCACAAAGCTGAAAATGAAAAAAAATTAAATTTAGTTAAATTTTTACATATTTTACAAATTACAAAATATTTTACATTTACAAATTTTAGTATGGAAAAACAAATAGGACATATTGCAGAAATGATACTATTTTGTATGAAAATGATATTTTGGTAGGAGACTTTTACTTAAATTTGATTTGAAAAGAAACTTTAAATAAATTGTAAATCTAGAGAAAGTGCTTTCATTGTTTTTCCCACCATACATATATGTATATGTATAAGAATGCGTAAAAAAAACGATTTTTTCCTCTAGGTACTCTGAAAAATATGTTCTTAGATACTTCTAGGAAAATGTCTATAAATATAAACTCTTATTGGGAGGTGCTCCGCCTTACAATTTTCTATTTTTTTATTACCGTAAATAAAAATTCATATCTCACATCCAATTACGTGCAAAAAAATGCCCTTTCGCAGATTTTGTAAGAAATATAATGCTCTACAAAATGGTAACTTTTGATGATTTCGTAAACCTAACCTATCAAAAGACATTAACTTTATTTGATTATTTTAAGACAAACACTTTTTTAATGAATTTTACAACTGAATAAAAAAAATTATTATAAATCGGAAAAGTCATCGTTTTGTAGGAAATTTATTGTTCTAAAAAAATTCCTAATACTTGTATATATAGTATTATGTTATTCTTATTAATAACAGGCATAAAGTCAACTAAACGATCCCCCAACTTACCCGCTACTTTCTGCAGGCTCTACAGGCTTAATAGGGTAATAGATCTCACTAGGCGAGCATTCTTTGGATCAAAAAAATAAAACCCTTTTTCATAAGTTTTGATAGACGGCAAATCATATACAAATTAAGATCCCTTTTCTACTTTTTTTTCAGATGGTATAAATTTCTGAAACCACCATCACAAAAAAGGCGTCTTGAACAAAATGATTTCGGAGTCTAGCAGCTAAAAAAATGAATTACACTTTCTTTCATACACTGAAGAGCATATGTAAATAGAAAAATTTCATCTCTTTATCCTTGGTCCCCGAACTCCCCATACTTATACGTTAAAAATTTTAGAAGGACTCTTATTGTATTTGGAGCGGGAGCGAGTATTATTTCTACTGACAGGTCTATATAAAAAATTATCATCAAAATTTTTTCGAATAAAACAATTTCATTCCAGTTTCATCAATTATTAGTTAAATATTTTGAAATCTTACTAGACTGTTAGCGTTATTAATTAAGTGATGTAATATCTACTAAATAGCACACCTATTTCTCTGTACGTTGTCATGCACATATCTATACAAATTCAACAATAGTAATATGAAACCCATGTGTCATTATTTATAGGTTTCACAACAGTTTTGTCAAAGTGACAGCTGTAAAATTAAACTCACACACATAAACCAAATTATTTCATATAGCACTTGTAGGCATAAGAGGCCGGTTGCATATTGCCGCATCTCAATTGTTTAGTCAACAATTGGCAGTGTAACAGAAGCACTTGCAACAACAGCAATAGCAGCAGCAACAGCCGTTCAAGCGCATTTGCAACAGTACGAATGACAAACACAATGAGATATCAACAAACAATAGCAGTTAAATGCACACAAGCACACATACAAGCGCAGTCATCTAAGCCTACTTATGCACATATGCTCATATATACCGCTATGTGTGTTTTGTGTGCGTTTGTATGCATAGCTGCAGTAAACAATGCGACGACAGCTGCTGCTCAGCATGCATTAGAAAGTAAAATGTCAATTGTTGGCAACTTTATTTATTATCACTTATACGCCATGGCGGCACTCATGCGAATGCTGTGCTGTGTATGCGTGCAAATCATGCTTGACATGCTGAGCTATTGGTCAAGCAAGCAAATTTACGCAAAGAGCGGCATACACATTTAACTTTTGAATGATGCAGTTTCGCATTATATACTAGTATATAGGTTATTTATGGATATATTTATGTATATAACTTCATGTCTTCAATGGTACTTTAGAAGTAAACAAAAAGTATTAAAGTAAGCGTAAATTAACATAGTTTGGATTGATAATTGATAAATAACGGTAAACTTTTACTATTTTCTCTCAAAAATTTCATTATTTTAATAAATTCTTAAATTCAATAATATTTTTTGTTTTGTTTTTGGTTATTTCAAAGTTTTCTTTCAATTATTGAAAACAAAATACATATGACACCCATTTTACATATTAAAGAAGTAACAAACATCACTAATTTTGTAAAACAAAAATATATTTATTTATTTATTTTTATGAACTATAATTATAAATAATTACATTACATTTAGCAAGGCAACTAGTAACTAAGACTATCGGCCTAAAACAAAAATATAATAATTAGTTATAATTATTAGTTATATCTTTCCAAGCACGATACCCAAGAATAATATAAAAATCTATAATTTTTCATTGTTGAATTTTATACTACATTTTTTACACACTCAGACAAGCTCCAAACTTCGAAAGTTAAGGAAATTTAAATCCCTAAAACTCACTTTCTCTCTGACCAAAAATTGTGATGGAGGGCTTTAGAAAAGACCAAACTTGCAAAGAAATTCGAGAGCGTTCAACGAGCAGAGCTATGCAGCATGTGTGGTACTTTGAGGTCCACTCAATCCGTAGTACTTAATGCCATATTGCATAAAATGCACATAAGTAAATATCGTCAGAAGGTGAATAGCTGCGAAAGTTGATATCAGACTCTTAAAAGAATACATGTCTGAACACTCGGCTTTCCTCACAACTTTGACTTCATATCGGATCACATGTATCGTGGAGTCGTCAAACCAAACTTTGGCGGATCCTTCTCTGCCCATATACCGGCGAAGGACCTATGATCTTCTTTACGGATTAGTCACAGCTTGGGAGGAAGTTCGGTGGGGGGTTTACAGTCAGGAGCTCTCTATCAACTCCAGCTTTAGATAGGAAAGAGTAGATTTACTGCTCCAGACTGCAACGTCCTTCTGAAAAGTATGACTGTTATGGATGCCAGGTCCCAACGGAATTGCAGGAAAGTTTAAAGGTGATGAGCTAGCAAATATAGGCACCCCAGAACCGTTATCGGTAAAATAGGAGCAGGTCGATGCTCCCGTGTCCTCTAAGATTCTACCATACTATAGATACCTGGGCTTCGCGGAAGTTTGGCCGGAGCTGATACCCCATCGGCTTGCGCTGTCGCAAAAGCCTTTTGGTCAAAGATCGGCCACAAGAGATGTAGTGATCTTTTTGCCTTCAGTAAGGCTCACCTCTCTCCATTTGTAGGGCTTTTAGCAGGCCATTGCCTATTGGTGTCCATGCTGTATGGTTAGGAACCTTACCACACGCCATCTGCAGAAGAATAACTCAACACTTCCTTTTTGACTTTCCCGCGTTTAGGAGGTCAAAGCTTAAAGACTTGGGAGCGCATATCTTCAGACATCCCACCCAACTGGATTGGGAGTGGAAATTAAACACCTGTGTAAATTTGTATCGGCTACTAAGCGCTTCGCTAATATATAAGTTCGAACAGAGGAGTTTTTCTTTTCTTTGACTTCACAAAGGACTACATATAGCAGTCCACATGCGATCTCTCTACATAGATCAGCCATCTCACCCAACCTAACCGAACTTTATGTTCGCTCAACTTTCTGCTACCACCTCCAAGAAAAAGCACTCATATGAAAAGTATTGCCTTCCTTTTGCCGCAGAAGTAATAAAATTTAAATTGTTTGTTATAAAAACGACCAACTATAATTAAATAAGTACCTAAAATTACTTTGAACTGCATATTTGAAAAATATATTAGGTCGGTCTATCTACCCTAAAATTTCCAAATACGTTATATCCATGATTTAATCGATTTTTTATTTCTTCGTCAATATTGACTCAGACTAGCTCAAAACTTGCCAAACTGAACACTGTTCATGAGAATTTTCTTTATTATAGCCAAAACCTCTTCTAACAGCCTCAAAATATGTATAATAACTCTCATAGAAAAAACGTTACCTACCTTTAGGAGCCCAAGTCATCAATTTTCCACATCAGCATTAATTCACAAGATTTTGAGGACTAAAATATATATCATAGACAGATTTTTTCCAACTTGTGATTTTAAGAACTTAAATTTTCACAATCAGTACGATCTTTACGAATTAATTAATGCTGAAAAATTCTTTACCACACACACATATATGTATATTGTATATAGAAATTTATGTACTAAAAATACTGTTCAATATAGCATATACAGCATGTTTGGTAGAAGAAAATAGGATCAAAAGCTTAATTTCGTTATTTGTGAAAACTTATCTAAAAGTAGTGAGTTTTTCAGAGAACTTCTCAATGCTTTTTGGTCTATTGCTGCGGGTAATGTTATATATACTTTATAGGTTCAAAACATTTTTCTAAAAAAACTTTCAATGTCTCCACCATCACTCACACTAATTCCATCTAAAAGTATAAAAATGGCATAAATTTGTAACTCTTCATTCATCATTGCGAAGCCTTATACTAAAAATTCATTGAAATTGCTTAAAAAATGTGGAAGAGAAAAAACGAAACACTTTGAAAAGCATAAACGCCTCCAAATACCCTTGTTAGGCCAACACCTTCGTCACGCCTTTATAGCCTTCTATTATACTTTTCATCTCATCCAGCGCTTATAAAAGTCACTACAAACATATTTATATATATCTATGTACATATACAGTATTTTGCTATTTTTTCTGCACACACTTCAGTACATTCTTCACTTCATCGCTTGTGAAAATTGCGAAAGAATTTTCCCTGCTGCTTAACAACCTAACAAATCCTTGAGTTTTTTTTTGTACTTTTTCCTTACTCACCACGCACACACACACACATTTACTCTCTAGCTACTGTATTCTTTCAATACATTTTTCATTTTTAAATAAGGCGACGGCGCAGCTTTTGCACCCTCACCTTGTGCTCGCCGTCAGTCAGACTGTCAGGCAGTCAGTTTCTTTTGAATTGACTACTTTGATTCGTCCGCAAGTCGCCATTTATTCGAATTTGTGCAATTTACTCGCTTCTTCCAACTCAATTTGACATTTGCATTTCTTACTGCTCACTTAGGCATTTCACTTTCGCCGACTTTTGGCAGACAAAGACGACTTGTCCGCTGCTGCAGAGTTTAAGGCGCACATATACACACACTCACAAATGAGTGTATTTGTGTTTGTGGCCAGATTGTAAGCAGCATTTTTTCAGTTTCTCTGCCAAACGGTAGTTAGTGGCAGGAGAGAAGAGCGGTGCTATTGAAAGAGGACTAACCAGTCGACATACCAACAAAGCAGGTTAACACTGTCAGCCTTAAGCTATGGCTTAGGGATTTATGTCAATTGTTCTTGGCCTGATTAGTTACTAGCTCTGCAGCATGTGTCGGTGCATGAGTATGTGTGTGCGGATAGCTGTCTCTTACTGGCATCATCAAACTGGTAAAGTCAACAATCAGCTAGGAGAAGGTTGTGCTCATAATACTTCGGCTGAAATGCGATGAGTAGCGATAAGTTGACATCTCCGATTTTCGGTTACAAATTGTATGCAAACAATTTACCTGTTTGTGGAAAAATAAGTTAATCTCACAAAAAAAGATGAAAGCGCAAAAAATTTTGAATTTTCAAAGAAACCAATGACTTGCGTTGATATATATTTTAGCAGGCACGGGATCATTCGGATAACAATCGAATTGGAGTTGATCGAATTCGGAGTTGATGCTTTGAGAGTAGATTAGTGTCTGCTTTATTTCAGAAGAAATCTTAAAAAAATATTATCATAAAAAAACATAAACAGACGAAGTTATGGTAACCCTCACGGCTGCATTTTTTATGCATAAAGCAATGTCCGATCTGTACAATTTGTAAGACGATTCCCCCGCTGTTTGGAAATATAATATATGCCACATTTTGACAAGGGAATTTCCAAATAAAAAGTTTAGCCATACAAGGACATAATTTTGGTTGGTCAGTTTGTTTGGAAGCTATATGTTACAGTGGTCCGACTTGAACAATATGTTCGAAGATTGCGCCGATATAAAATTTCGACTTCGGGAAGCATAAGTCATAAAAATATGCTAGCCGAAAAAATTATATTCCTTTAATGAGATATTTTTCAAATTTACACTGCACTAAAAAAACAAACCCACTAGGGCAGCTGAAAACGTCGTTCCATTGTGATACCTTAATACTCCTAAGTATTGATCGAAAAGAGCCTTCATACAACTATGACAGTAGTTAACGTTCGGCAAAGTTTCGGCCGTACAGCAAGCACGTCTATTAGCCAGGAAGAATTCCAGTGATTACGGTAAGATGAACTTTACTGAAAGCGAGTAGTTCACTGGATATCCATATTTCGCACTGAAATAGGGGAATATCGCAGTCAAACAGGAGCTAATTGTTGACCAGCGTCTGCTAAGCTCACGCGGAGTTCAGACGCTCAGCGCTAGAACAAAAGAAATCCAAATCCTACCCAATCCTATGTCATTGGAACAATGTTGCCCTCTATTGTACGCTCAGCTTTGCAGTTTTCTTCGATTCCGCTGTGACCAGACAGATGAGTCTAAAACAAAAAGTCTTGATAAAACAAAGTGAATGATACGTCCCTTGGATCAAAACTATCCACTATCTTAAAATAGGCATTTCCAATACGGCTCTACAAAGGTAGGTTTCTCTTCAGAAACGTTTGTCATTTAATCATGGAAAGATATACGATCCAACAACGCGTCGAAATTATTAAAATTTTCTACCGAAATTCGGAGTCAGTGGTCTCAACTCTAAGAACCTACGTTCCAATTTATGGTCGTCATAATCGTCCTGTTAGATCAACAATTCAGCGTCTAGTGGAAAAATTGTAATCCACGCGCACAGTACAAAATGTTCCCGTGCCAGTGAGACAAAGAAGTTCCTGTAGTGTCGAGAATATTGCTGCCGCAAATCAGTCTCTCACACGTTGTTCTCAAGCCTTGGGCATCTCTGTGACGCCATTGTGACGAATTTTGCGAAAAGATCTTGACCTACATCCTTACAGGATCAAATTGACGTAAGAACTGAAGCTGTTTGTCCATCAAAATTGTCGAATGCTCGTGAGTTGGGCTGAGCAACAATTTGAAAATGATCATCGATGACTCATCGAAAAATCATCTTCAGCTCATTTCTGACTGAATAGCTTCGTCAATAAGCAAAATATGCGTATTGGTCAGACAGCAATCCACACGTACCCCATGAGTCGGCATTGTATCCCGAAAAAATTATGGTTTGTTACGGTATATGAGCCGGCGTCGTCATTAGGCCGTACTTCTTCCGTGATGATCACGAGAACGTTACTGTGAGTGGGAATCACTATCGCTCAATGATAACCGAATATTTTTGGCCCGAATTGGATGATATGGATATTGGACAACATGTGGTTCCATCAGGACGGCGCGACAAGCCACACAGCGAATGTCACAATCGATTTATTGAAAACGAAGTTTGGTGAACGTGTTATCTCACTAAATGGCCTAGTCATTTGGCCGCTTAGGTCGTGCGATTTGACGCCGTTAGACTATTTCCTGTGGGGCTACGTCAAGTCTATAGTCTATGCCAACAATCAAACGACGATTTATGAACATCGTACGAATATCGATCGTGAAATTGCAGCGGCATCGGCCGATTTATGCTTGAAAAAATCTCCCTTTGTCTCTACTTCGGCGGGACTCACATGTCGTGAAATATTTGATAGTTTTATAGAAAAATTCTCCTGATTTGTTTCTTTTTTCTTGCAACAGTCGAATCTCTACTAAATTTGAAGGTGATACATACATACGTTACAGAAAGCGACAAAATGATAGCTTTAAAAACTCTGAAATTTTATTTCTTAAACATTATTTTTGGTTGGCTGCTGAATGATGTTTCAAGAATTTCACAACGAAACTTATTTCTGCGAGAAACTATCAACCGCTTTCCGTAATTTATAAATAATAGAGCCTCGGAAAAATACTTTCAGAAAAGGTAAAAAGATTAATTTTAATGTAATGAAATGATAAGATTTTTTTAATAAAATACACTACGGAATAGTCTCAGAATAAATTTGATGATTTTTTAAGTGTCACCCTAATGTGTATTGTTTATTTCAAAAAAAGTTTTTCAAAGTCTGCAAACTTTCAAGACGTTGACATTTGCCACGCATAAGCAAAGCTAATAATAAAATAAATTTCTTGCATATTTTCCATAATCAATCAAGCACCTCACCGAATTTCATTTGAAAAACACACTTTTCGCAACGCAACACTGACCATTTCTGACATTTTGCAACACGATAATCTCACGCCACCAACCTGCTGCAGTTCGCTGCTTTCAGGGCACTAATTTATTATGTCGTACACTTTCCGGTGATTTTTATTTTATTATATTTTTAACAAGGGATTTGCGTGCACCTCAACTCTAGGAAATTCAACTAATGACACGCTGACAAGCACATCCGCCCACCTTGACACTGGCAGAGTGACGGCAGCAACGCAGCCACACTCCCATTAGCAACCGGAGTGAGCGCTCACTTTCGCAGGCTCACGTAAAACTCGGCTTCACATTGGCGTCAGCTGTGTTGTGCCATCAATTTGGCACCTGCGAGCATTTCCGCTTCCCCTCTCCCCGACTCATTTGCCCACCGCATCGGCAAGACAAACGATTTGCGCTGCTTCAAATGAAATCTGCGCGTTGTGTCCGTCACGTCAAAGCGAAAATTAAAATTCACACCGCTGACCATCCCGCGCGCGCACCAAAGCGTCTGCGTATAGCCCGAAGGGCGCGCCAAAGACGTTGATTTACTGTTCTTATTATCGCGAAATCTTGAGAAATTTTTGAAGATAATCAAATTTAAGCGCTTTTGCGTGGCTCAAATGTTTTTGATTAGGCGAAATGCCTGGCCACATCACCCGCATGCCTATCTGTCTGTCTGCCTACCTGCTTGTCGCGGCTGCTACTGTGCCTGTTTATGCATGGAAATATGCTTAGTATTCCGCGTATTTCTTGCTTTCTGGTCGGAGGCTTCAGCTTGGCGCAGTTAGTATTACATTATTTATTTTGCCTACCATACATATCCTCCACGCTTCCTTTTCTTGTTTCCTCTGCTTCACTTGTGTTGTTGCCTTTTCGATATCCTGTTTGTTACGCATCTTTGTTTTGATTGTAAAATTAAATTTTCTTACATGTTGACGTTGCATCCTGTTGTTGCGCGCCCCAAATTGCTTTGCTCGCTTGTTTACTAATGCGTTGCATATTAAATGCCTTCACCGTCCCCCCGCCTGGGCGTAACATTCCGTAAGTGGATAATAAATTAGATTATTGCATAATTCATGGACATCAAATATTTCAGATCTTGATTTTTTAAGTGAAAACAATTTAGTTTCTTATTAAATTAAAAAGTATTTATGCAGAACTTTCAGAAATTTGTTTACGTTGAGTATTTACTTTTTGTGCATTGTTTGAGTTCAAATCATTTTTCGTAATATCGAACGTGCAGAGTAAAAGTTTCGACTATGTCTCTTGGTTCGCCGGAGGTTTCAACCTCAGCTTTGCAAAGGCTGGACAGTAGAAGAAAAAGTGCCTGGATGTTTTCACCTCACCCTCCTCTATATAACTTTGATGTATACCAAGATTTGAACCTTACCGCATGAATGCCTATGGGAAAATGTCCAATGAGACCCGGTAAGTACTTCGGAAGATCTTTTCTGTGTTCTATACTAAACCAAAAGGATCGCAAGAAGATCTCGCACTCGGAGATCCAATTTGGTCCCATTCCGATGTGACCGGGACAACAGTGCCCAGAGTGGGCTAGCTCATCTACTTTTCAGTTGTCAGCAATTCCACTATGATGTAGCTCAATGCTGTTACTAATGAGGACAATCACTACTTGATTAGCTCTGAGCGTACAGTTAAGAATTTCAGCGCTAATATTGATGCTCTGCTGTCAGAATTAATGCTTGCCTTCCCGCATAAGTACGCCTACTGCCAGCTTAACAGCAGTCACTTCTGCTTAAAAAACACTATACCCTAAAGCTAAGGTTGGTGGAGAGCCTCTTACAGTAAACTCCCCCTCTAACCTTCCCATCTAGCTTCGATCCATTTGAGAAAAAGGAGCTCCTCACTCCGGGAAACAAAGCCAGGGCAGAAATCTCTTACTATACTATATACTCTTACTAAGAGAACTGACCAACAATTGTTCAACGTTTTTGGATTAATTTTCCATTGTATAATATCTTTGCCAGAACCAGCTGTGCATAAAAGTGAATTTTGACTTTTGAGCCAACTCTAGACGACTCAAGCCGCATCAACTATATGTATACTGTTTTCCAAAACAATTGGAGTTTTTAGTTTAGCTCTTAGTGTAGAAACTTTCTTCTATATAAATAAAAAATCAGAGCAAATAAAATTCGAAATTCAATAATCTCCCATTTCATTTCCTTTGGAACATTTGTTAGTTTCATGACATTTTTTAAACCTCTGTAGAACAATTCCTCGATTTCATTTTCGCATAAAAGTTACATTTTGCCAACTCATCGAGCGAGATAAATTCGTTAGAGAATATCGGATCGAAAAGTGCGAAAGGTGAGTGTAGAATATTGGTAAAGATTGAGAAATTCCAACTTGACTATAAACTCTTTGTATAAGTCCGGGGAACATGGAACTTCGTAGCCTCTATGTAATATCCAATAGCTGCATGTTTTCACAAACCTATGCATTCGTAATATTTACCGCATTTTCTGGTTCGTCGCCGGTTTTAACACGGACTTACGGTTGTGCACAAATCAAATCGAAATTCTCAGAAGAAAATTTGGATGGCTCGGACATGTTCTGAAACGAGATCCAGACATAATCAGACGAAACGCTTTCGACTAGAATCCACAAGGCAGACGACTGTAACATAAAGAAGGAATTTGGACATCGACATATCTTGGATCGAAAAAAGTTGGAGTTAAATTAATAAACCAATTTTCATTGCAGCTCTTTATTCCCCGCGGGGCCAAAAGATTGCATTGAATATTTTAGTATTAGTTTTTTCCTTGTTGATAATTTAAAAAAGGCTCCAGTGAATATTTAAGCTTTTTATCATAGACAAGATGTATGTTTATTGTCAAAATATTGTTTTAACTTTGTCACCTGTGAAAAGACTAATTGAAAAACCCAAGAAACAGGTTCCGCTGGAGATGCCAAACACACCGATTTTCCAAACCAAATCGTTCAAATGACAGCATCGAAGCAGTGCGTGAAAGCGTTGGTGACAATTCAGAAACATCTGCGTCGTGAAAAAGAATTTTAAATTTCAAGAAGCTCTCTACAGCATATACCCACTAAAGAAACGTATCTCCATTCTTACAAAATTCAATTAACACAACAACTGAAGCCTAATGACCATGCACAGCGAAGAATCAGATGTGATTGTCGAAAAACCAATGCATCTACAACGTCTCACTGTTCTATGCGGCTTTTGAGCTGGAGGCGCAATTGAACCATACTGGTTTGCAAATGATGCTGACTGTTACTCGTGCTCAACATCACAATATGATAACTGAGTTCTTTTTGCAGAAATTGGACGATAGTAATGTAGCCAATATATGGTTTCATCAAATTCAAATTGTCATCGAAAGCTCTATATGTACTTTATGATTCAATAAAAAAATTACAAACGAAAGACTAAAAACTATGTTTTAATTCCAATTTTTCGTTAATTTTAGGACCGTCAGTAAAAAAGTGTAGAAAAAACTGAAGACTACTCAAACCAAAACTGATCTCGAAAAGGTTAAATTAAACAGCATAAGTCCATGTATGAAAGTATTGTCCTTGCATAGTAGATTAGCCCTTGAAATAATTGTTCTGGTTTTTCGTTTTTTTCTTGTAGCTACGCCCTTAAATCACAAAGCAATTACAATTACACAAAATATGAATTGGCCACTTTTTCCGAAACAAAAAGCGAAAGCTTGCCTTAATCGCAAAATAATTATACGAGCGTAATCCTTATTAAAAGTGGCTCAAAGCAACAAATAATGTAAATATAAACAAGTGCCGTTCATTGTTCGCTTTTCTGCAATTTAAATAACCCAAATAAATGAGAGCAAAAGTAAGAGTGCAACAACTACAACAATTGAAAAAGTTGTAGGACCGAGGCGAGTCGCACAAAGCTCACTAATTACCAACGCCGCGATAAAATCGAACGAATCAACAGCGCAAACAAGCAGCAATAAAGACAATAATAACAACAAAAAAATCAGCAAACAAATTAAACAAGCTTGATTTGCAATTTGCGAGTGCCCAGCGCCCCAAAGAATCAGACAGAGAGCGAACGTGGCAGGAAGTTGCAAAAAATTGCAAAAATGTAGGAGAAACTTTTAAAATACTTTGGTTTTTTTTACTTTGCCTTCGTTCGCCTGGCGCGCTGTGTGCACTTCGGTGAAGGGCTGCACCACTCAAAAGTGGAAACATTAAATCACCCATTTACTTCTATTAAAAATTCAATTTGTACGCCAACAACTGCGCTACAACAAAAACAATCAAAATGCCAGCAAAAAAAGCAAGAAAGCAAGGAAACCAATAACAACAAGACGCTTCGGCTGTACAGAGAAGGCGCAACAGCAATTTACTACTAAAACAGCTACCACAACAACAACAACAAACAATGAGACTGTAAGTGAAAGTGTGGCAAGCTGAGAAGTAAACATTCTAGGGCCACACTCAAGCCCCGTTATGCGCCATTGTTTTCGCTTTTCATGTTGCTTGGGCTTTCGGCGCATCCGGCCCCGGCTGCTTGTTGTTGCCGCAAAAAATTTAAATATGAATTTGATTTAATTTTCTGATTGATTTATTTTTATGAAACTTTATTTCCCAGTACGCTTTGTTGCTGCTGTTGGTTATTTTTCAATTTTTTTTTGCATGCCGCCCTTTTTCAACCGTTTCGCTTGTTAAGTTTCCATTTGTGTGTATTTGTTCTTGCTATGCTTTTTTTATGTTTGTTGCTGTGTTGTGCGCATTTGTTTATTTTTTTTTTTTTTTGTTCTCAAAAGCATTTTTGTTTTGCCTCTCCTCTGCTGATCCTGCGCGATGTCGGCGAACAAAGGCATTTACAGCAGTGAAAAATCAAAGGGAAAACTACTTAGCCATTAACAACGCTGCAACAATAACAAAAATCCTAAGTAAAAAGCTTGGAAAATATATATGTACATATAGGCGAGCGAAGTTAGAGATGAGAATGAGTGTCTGGCTACCACTGTTGATGTAATTGGTTCGCCGCCTAGGTATAAACAAATTCCCAAATTTACCACGAAGTTCGATACTAATGAATCCAATTCCAGGCCACGATATTGTAAAAGCCAATAGGTATGTATATCATAAGACCAAATATTCAATGGATCGCTTCAAATCACCTCTCAAACGAAAGTGTAGAAGCCCGGCCCGCCACTTCTCACTGTTGAAATATAACTTTGACTTGTTGTTATTGCAATATAGTAACAACAGTATCCTCTTATTCGGTTATCTTATATTTCTATTAGTATTATTTTCTTGTATTTGACTCTTATCTATTTATGTTTTTCACATACTCACGCCTAGATAAAGTTTTCAACTCTCAAGGGTCAATATTTCACTGAAATACGAAAGCGGCAATAACAGTAATATTCTATAAATAAAATTCCCAACTAAAGCCTCCAAATCTCTAACCTGAAATGTGTTAATGCATATTACAACTCAACAAAACTCACGAAGCGCAAATAAAAAGAACAAAACCAGCTAAAAGCTAGACACAAACCGCAAGCCTGGGTAAGACTACAAAGAAAATTGAAAATGTTTAGCGAATACATACATACATACTTATTCGAAGCATTGATTTGTAACGATTAGATTTTCATCAATGAAAAGGGTTCAAAGAGTGGGAACTTGTTACATAAAATGTGGGATGCTTATTTAGTTCTTAGAACTCAAGGTCAACTTTTTTGCTTAAAGGTATTTAAACTTCGACACAGCGAAATGTTCTCGAGTTAAGCCATGACAAATTGTTCGGTAGTCACAGTAGTGATTTTTGTGTTTGAATGATATCAAGGAATTTCTGCTGGTGCTACTACTGATGACATATGCCATCAAAGGTTGTGCTCACAGTGCTTTAGTAAAAATCCACTAATGGAGCATCATTTAGAAGTTGCCAATAACTTTAGTTTTAATTGTGGTTTACTTGAAAATTGAGTAACTGGGAAATTGTAGTAATTTTATCTTAAGTAAGTCGATATGCAGTAGTCTTAATATATGGTATGAGCTTAGAATGGCACCGACCGACAAAAAGCTGTAAAAATGTTTCTGTAAAGAATGGTCAGCAAAAGCTATAGAAGGGCGGAATCATATTTCTCTCTACATCACTTCCTCATCTATTTCCCGCCTCTTGCCAAAGTGAGATTGAACTGTCTTGGTCGACACATCTTGGCGAACCAAGCGAAACCTTAATAGTTTTGAATTAAGCACGAAACGCTGATCAACTTTTAGAAATTTATGGGTAACTCAAAGAACAAATATTTGTCCAAGTAAGATCCAACGACTTTGGTTCAACCCTACGACCTAACCTAACACAATGTTATCACCAACAATTTTAAGTGATTAGATTACATTTAATCTTTTCACTAATCTAGGCCGTTCTCACTGCCGTTAAATAGACATTTTGTCATTCAAGAATTCACATCGCTTTATATTAATTAAAAGAAAACATTGTTGTATAATATTTTGTTATAAAAGTCGTCTTCATTTATTTTTTCCCATATTATGGAAATAATGGACGCATTTTTTTATTTGAGTAGTCGAAGGAGGTCAGGTGAATTCAGATTCATTGCGTTTAATTCATTTGTGTTTACATTTTTTCTTGTGGTGTCCAAATCAGCTGTGATAATGTAATAGATTTCCAATGCTGACAAGTAGATGATGCTAAATCAGAGTCGCACAGAGTGTTTTCGCCTAGATTAGACTCAAATCACCTCGAAGACGAGATTAAGAATTGTTATTTTTTGTATGGCGAAATCTTGTTAAATTTATAAGATTAGTGAAATAAGCGGCTGTTGGATAGAGCCGAAATCTTTTGACTATGTGCCGGTCTGTACATGGTATAACAATCTAAAAATTAAACAAATTGAATAAGTAATTTTAATATTTATGCATTCAGAAGGAAATTAAATGGCACACCTTGTGTGAATGTTTAAGGTCTGAGTGCACAGTAATAATATATAGAAAAAAAAATATACTTTTCAAGTTTGATGTCCTCCCTACTGCCTTAATGATAATTCCGTCCTTCTGTGAGTGAAATCGAAAAAAAAAATTCTCACTCAAAAATCTTGTACGTACAATGGCATACATAAATAATTAGCTAAATTTTTGATCGCTTTTGGCTTGCCAAATATTAGGGCAACATCTCTGAGTAAGAACTGAAAAAATCGCGAATAAGAATTAGCCTACGGGGCTAATTGAACTGAGCCATTGCCCTTTAGAAAGCTGTAACTCAAGAATCGATTTTAAATTTCAATTTTTTCATAATAGAAGTGGCTCTTAAGCTTAAAACCCGAGATCTTCTGATGATTTGCAACACTTCAAAAAAGTATTTGTGAATTGCAGGGGTTAGGAATTTCACCATAGCAATTCCAGAATACCCAAGCTGCTTTCTGTTCTTAATGGAAACATCCTAATGTCTAAATCAAAAATTATAGACAGTCATTTTGGTGCATTTGTATTGAGTCCATAATAATTATTCGAGAACCATATTTCTTATACACCGACATACATAAATATATGCATATATTCAACTAACTAACTATAACTTATGGAGCAAATTCAAAGAACAAGAGAAAGGTGGCTTAGAACTAGGGTAAGGATATAGAATACTTTTTATCTGTTTATGTTAAACTTCAATATAATTCATAAATACAAAAAAATAAATTTAAAATCTTAAGTATTTGTTCAAAATTTATGTAAGAATCATTTCAATATTTTAGTAATTCAAAAATAGAAAGAAATAAGTAAAAAAATTTGAATATCCATACGATACATGCATAGTAAATGGGTTAAACTGATTTTGCGCCTGAACAAGGCAGCTTTTTTTAAGACGAACCCATCAGATATATTTAATATCACAACAAAAAATGGCATTAACATTTTCGTCGTCAAGGCATTAAGGACACTTTGCTAAGAGTAATTGGTGTGTTGCTAGAAAGATATATTATAATTAGAGAAACACGAAAATTTTCGAAGCAGTGCAATATTTAAAGGGGAACGATGAAGTATATGCGTACAATTTCAAACTGATCCTTCCTAAAAAATAATAAAATTGCTAAACATTGGGAATAGTAGAATAGAACGGCAACCAAATACACAGTGCAATGAATTAAAACTGGCCCAGTAATCATTCGATGAATTATACATCACGTGCATTCCAAACGACTGATGCTATAACCTTAGCAGCCGATTTTTTTTTTGTTTTTCCACTCTTGAGATATTAGTCAGTCCACTAGGATGTTTATCGATTGGACTCGGTTGATTTCACTGGTGCACAGCCCAAATTCAACAGTATTTTTCCCCAAAAAACCCATGCTTTATGAACGAGGGAAATGCTTTTTGATTAATTTTTTTTGTAAACTAACACAGGTTGCTTCACCAAAAATGCAATATCTCCTTAACTAGTAGTTATAATATAACTAATAGAAATCATATAGTATAATATATATGGTATTAGTAGTAGTTAGTAAAACGTAGACGGGTCCTCTAGTTTATAAATAAATATTTACTTATGATTAAAAATTTCAAATTTATTCAAAATTATAATTACAAATTAGATCAAACTTTCAATTACCAAGCTTTCAACACACTTTACAGGAAAATGAAACACAACTTTAACCAAACGATAAACATTTCAGAGCAAAGCAAAGCTGACATTGCTGAGTCTAGCTTCATTTGACTTGAAATAAATCACTCATATTGCGCTTGGCATGCGTCACTTCACACATACAACTTCACATGCACATATACATACATGTAATTGAATCAAATATTTTGCGTGCACACATGCGTCGAAGAAAGTCTCTAGGCGTGCAAAGAAGGGTAAACACAAAGCCATACATCAACAAATTCATGTCATATAAAACACACACACACACACACAACAGGAAACTCAAATACATTCACATTATAAATATTATACGTAGACTCGCATATATAAGTATACTTTTGGGAGCGCAGCTGCTGCTCGTTTGTTGGCCACTTGACATTGCTTTGCCGCAGCAGCTCAAAGGCTTGCCTGCCTGCCTGCCTGCCTGCCTGCCTGCCTGCTACGACTTGGCTGCTTGACTGAGTGACTGTGCGACTGACAGACTGGCCGGTTTATGGGTTCACTCGTCCACACACACACACACACACTAGTACGCTCACGGCTGCGTCCTTGGTTTTGAGTTGCTTGCCGATGCTTCCACGTTGTTCGTCACTCGTCGCCGCCGTCTGTTGCTCTGCCATTACTAATCCGAGCATTAAATTTGGATTAAAGTTACATTTCTGGTTTTTCATACAATGCTCGGCTTGCTGTGTAAGTTCAAATGCTTTCAGCAACAGCGTCAAAGCAGCACACACACACTTACGTATATTATTTAAGTAAGTATGTTGCTCTTACACTTTCACAACATTTGCACTGACGTCAAGTGGTTATTTTGCAAAATTTAATAAAAATGCCTTTTTGAGCAAATTTTCTGGTTGTTAGGCAGTTGGCATTGCTGCTAATGCTGTCATCGCAGCAACTATGCTCTACCCATAACATACATATATATACATGTACATACTTCAGTTTTGTGTGTATATATATTCATTATTTTTGCGTCTACTCTTGCTTCGCTGCCTTGGACTGCCTTTATAGCAATGCTTGCTGGATCCCTTCCGGCTTTCTGTGTCAGTAAAAATAAATTTGTGAAACAGCCAGCATAAAATGAAATGACTTATGACGTAATTTGTTGTGAAATGTGTAATTTTATTTATTTCTTAATTTATATTTATGTTTAGTAGTTACTTTTAGTTAAATGCCTGGTTTTAATTTTTGTTGGCTGCTATCACATTTTTCTTATTCCATGAAAAGAATAAGCAGTGCATATCTTGTTAAAAATCAGGCATGTGAACCAGATAGAAAATTTGGAACGACTTGAAGCATTTTACGTCGAGATCTTAAATTGAAAATGTACAATATACAGCGTGTGCAAGAACCGAAGCCGCTCGACCTTCCCAAGGGATATAGTTTCGTTCTATGGGCTCTTGAAAATTTCCAAGAAAATCCGACGTTCTCCGGCCAAATTTTGCTCAGCGAGCGGCCCATTTTTGGCTCAATGGGTATGTAAACAAGAAAAACTGCCGCATTTGGGACGAAGAGCATACAGAAATGAATCAAAAGCTGCCATTTCATACAGAAATAACAACGATTTGGTGTTATTTGTGGGCCGGTGGTCTCATCGGTCCATAACTTCAAAATTGATGCCGGTGAGAACGTAACCATCAATGGCGACCGTTATCGCGCCATTATAACCGACTGTCTAATGACTGAAATTTAAGCTCGTTGTCGATTGGCCACCAAGATTGGATGAAAATTTTTGGAAGAAAAACTATTTTGGTTTTAAAACCAAAAGATATAAAACATTCAAACCTACATTGGGCGACATGATGTGGAGACGTATTCCATTAACGAAAATCCTGATAAAATGAAGACTCTCTCACACATATCTACATTCGAATTTTCAGTACGGCATTTATTTCATGCCTGAGAGTACGGAAAGAAAAAATTCACGTACTCTCATAAAACCATATTAAATTTCATTTCATCATTAATCTTGAAATCTTCTATATTCGAGAATAATTGACATATCATAACAAAATTTTATTCAAAGACTACTTCTATTTACAGGACAAGCGAATTATATTTTTCAAAACTGTAAAACTTGAAATACTGAAAATAAATCTTAAGCAATATTGTTCCTAAAACGTGGTACTATTTAATTATTTCTTGAAATATCAAATGTTACAGCACTCAAAATGCCACGCCATCTTCATGCCCAGCAACTGTGAAATCTATCAATTTATTAAGCGATTATACACAGTTAGTATTTTCAAAAATCGATTTTCTTTTATTTTATTTTCCTAATATTTTTCGTTTTTTTCATATATTTAAGAACAGGCATTTCAGAGCGCTTGGTAGTACAAGGCCAAACCAAGACCGAAATTTTGGCCAAAAATCGATTTTTTTTTAGAGAAACCGTCATTCTGTCAAAAAAATTTATTTTGCGTATCCCTTCCATTTTCTATACTTGATTTAACTTTACCTTACTTTTTACTGTTTGGTTCTTTTTAATAATTAAGGATCTAGTTCAGAGATATAGTAGTCACCGCGAAACGTATTTTTTGAGAGGAGCTCCCGGAGATCAACTGTCGTTCCTTTCCAAATAAAAATTTTTACTTAGCTATGTAAGTCTTGAAATGAAATTAAAATATGTGTAAAAATTTTTGAATCAATTCATTTAAAAGTTTTTTTCAGAAAAATTCTTGAAAATTCGCTTATTTTCGGCCTTCTGACTGTACATAACCCATTAAAGTTCGATTCATCTTCGAAACAAATGAAGACCTAATGGCGCCTTTTTATTTACCAAACATTTTAGCCTGCTTAGTTTACATCCACATATCAGTAATCTGGTTATATCGAGAGATTCAAGATTCTTTCAAAATTATTTTTCTGCAGCCTATAGTGCCACGCGATTGAGTTAGATGAACTGACAGCAAAACCTTAAGGTTGTACTCAAAAAACTATTTGAAATATTCTATTCATGTATAAATAGAATATGTGCTACGATCACTTCCTGACTAAAAAATATTTTGGACTTTTTCTTTTTTACGAAAATGGTTCTATTTATAACAAAAATTTCAAAAATGTTGGTGCAAAGCATACGAATTTTTGAGTTACGCAGTTACTACAATGAAATTAAGATCAGTAAAAGGAACTCGTTGTGAACTGGAAAACGGTTTAAACCTATTTAATTCAATTTAAATAACAAAAGTAATACTTTAATATTAAACACGTTACTGAACAACTGTTGTGGAATGTCTTAGTGAAAACTCGCAAGGAGCCCTTGGATGACTTATAAATTGTTAAACATGTCACCCACATTTTGGTAAAATCACATATCTCGGAGTCCGGCCGGATAGTTTGTACTTGACATTCCTCTCACATTCTAGGGGTCAAAAATGGGAGAAATCGGACTACAGTACATACTTCCCATATACCACAACTTGAAATTCCATCTGATTATTTCACATTCCAGTATACAAATAGAGAACCAATTTTCATAATGGTATAAAGCCTTTATTAACAATTCCTTTCAAGTGTTTCAGCTTATGACCGAAACTTTTCTAAAGCGAACTAAAATCGTTCAAGCCATTGGGCACCGAGTATTAGGTCCCCTGTGCCTATAGCTGATTTTTTACTGAAAATATAAGTCAATTTATGAGATATATAATTGCAACTCACAGCAAATCTTTTCTTTAAGTTCGTGCCAAAGATACTTACCAATACCTCCCTTAGCCCCGATATACTTAATATAAAGATAGTCGAACTACCGAGTGAATTTGTAACACGTATATTGGTGACTATCTTAATTACCTTAATCAGATTGAGAGAGCGTGTTTTATTTATAACGGTGTTTCTTTGTGCCTAAAATTTATAAAATTTGGAAAAAACTTGATCTAGCTCTATATATCTAATATCAGGTAAGTGTATAAAATATTCGGAAGCACCCAAACTTATTTTAAATGAAAATAGGTATATTAAGAAGTTTGTTTACATCTTCCAAGCACTGACAAATTTTATTATCTTTCTATTGTCAAAAATTTTGTGCTCATAAAGTTCACGCGCTCAACCCAATCAGCTAGGGCTGTCACTAACTATCGAGTAGTAGATTTTATCACTAACTATTTAATTAAAAACTATACCAAGACCAACCAAACTCATACCATGCTTTCATGATAACTGCTTTAATTACGTTTGTTACTTCAATTCTCGTATATCAATTTAGTTTCTGAGCGCTGTAAGAGATGCTTAAAATGCAAGAAATTCTTATATGCTGGTGAACTAAATGAAAACAAAAATTTATACCAGCATTACAGTAGTCACATCGGAAGCTCAAATACATACGTACTTCATACATAAATACTTGACTGCTTTAAGAAATACTTGAGCGAATGCATGAGCGCGCCATATATCCTCATAAGTATTTATTTATACATATATGTACATATGTGTACATATGTGCGTGATAATTGTATGAACTTCTGCTAGAAGATGCCAGCATTTTATGTTGCTTTTACGAACAGTCATATGCACTTTCCATTAAAAACAGAAAATACTACTTTGATTTCAACACATTGATTCAAGTGCAGCAAGTGCCACACTGCGTATGAGTAATATGTATTAACGAATGAAATCCTTTAAAAATTCATACATAACACATGAGAGTGCTTTTTTACACAGAAATATGAAGAGCATAAAAACAGATAATCCCGAGAATTGCAGTCAACACAGAGCGCACTACACTTAACACTCATGCATTTATGCATACCGTGTGTGTGTGTGCATATGAGAATGTACATAAATAAAGCAATTTGTCACTTCGCACTTCATTGCCGAGCATTAAGACTGCAGCCAGAAGGCGACCGAGACTTAAACTAGCTGAGTTACTACAGTTTACTGTAAGCGAAACTGGAGCAGAGCTGTTACGGGCGTACGGGTTTATTGCACATACACACACACCCATGTGTAAGTTTATAAAAATGTGCGACTGGACACATTTGAAGACAATTCGTAAGAGTTTTACTCGAAAGAAAGTTCATGAAAAAGTTTATCTGCACACACACATACAGTAATATATATGTATATGCGTATACTCATGCTGGTACGAATACTTAAGCATGTGGCATGCATTTGTTGGTAAATTTTCATTTACGTGGCGCATGCTACACCAAAGAATTTTATTACACTCTTGATAATTTAAGCAATAACTCAAGCAGCTAATCACCACATAAATAATCTAAAGAGCGACGCTGCCAACTGAAAGCAAAGAGTGCTGTGCAAATAAAACAACAAATAACAACAGCAACACCAACAGCAATATCAGCAAACGTAAAGTGAGTATATTGCAACAACAACAACAAAAATGACCAATTCATATAGTCAAGTCTTACGAGTGGAAGTATAGTATAAGTAGAAAGTACTGCTAAAAGCCGTTATGTTGCATGAGTAGCATCTACGAATGCTTGAAAAGTATAAGCGCTCAAGCAGCAGCAATTATTTAACAACAACTAGCTGCACAATGACACCAACCAACCAAGCAACACAACAATAAAAGTACATGCTGGTTGCAGTAGCCAAAGAATTATAACAGATATATAAGTTATGCTGAGAATTTGAGTGCACAATATTGCTGGCGCATTAGAATTTTCCAACTTGGCAGACAGGCAAAAGTTCTGGCAGCAGCACCGTGCGGTGGCAACAGTTACAAATTGAGAGCATATGCAAGTTGCGTATGAATCGCATGATTTTGCACTAATTCATTTTGTGCAGCGGTGGCCAGCTAAGTGGAAACCAACTTATATTTTTTAAAGTTTTATTCTAAATTTTTTTTGAATTTTTTTTTTCAATTTATTATTTTTGAAATAATCTTTTTTTGAACATTTTTTTTAAATATTTATTTTTTAATTGTTTTTTTTTCAATTATTTATTTCAAATATGTTTTTCAAACATTTCTTATTTAGTCAAATATTTTAATTTTTTGGTATTTTTTTTTTGGAAATTTTTTTTCAATTTATTTTTGTTTTTTAAATATTTTTTTTTGTATTTTTTTTCTAATATTTATTTTTAATTTTTTTTTTCAATTTATTTTTGTTTTTTAAATATTTTTTTTGTATTTTTTTTTTAATATTTATTTTAATTTTTTTTCAATTATTTTTTTCAAACATTTCTTATTTTTTCAAATATTTTTTTAATATATTTAATATATGCCGTTTTGTTCAATAAATGTTGTGCAAAGATTTTGTTAATAATATATCAAATAAATTATAATTATCTAAGATAAGCTAGATTTTCATACTTGCTCATAAAATAATTTCTCAGTTTAGACATACATAGGTTCTTTTCAATTTATATTTAACCATACATTTATAGCTAAAGTTAAAGTCTTATGTATGCCTTTAGCTGTATAAGGCTAAAAAAAAAATCTAAAAAAACATGACATTGTGAAGATACCTCGTCATATGAAAAATTTTTCAATACAAGAACTTGTTTCCGTTCGTTCGGTTTGTAGCTATGCTATAGTGGCCCGATATCGGTGGTTCTGACAAAGGAGCAGTTTCTTGAAGAAGAAAGGGCATAAGCAAAATTTCAGATCGATATCTAAAAAACTGAGGGATCTTGTATATACAGACAGATGGATATAACTAAATCGACTCAGTTCGTCATTTATATATATATATATATATAAAACTTTATAGTTTCTGTTCAGGGTATACAAATTTTGGTTTAATAATGCAGAAAATATCTCAAAATTGTCAAAAATTTATTAAAATTCTAAAAATTAATTTTGATTTTATTTGTCTTCATATATACCATAAATGTTGGCCGGAAGGAAGCTTAACTTCACTTTCTTGAAGCGCTACTAGCTTGAGAACAACCGTTCTTCTTCATTTACAGCAATTTGTTGGGTTTCGCATTAATTTTGTTGATTCGAAATCACTATTTATACACAAAAGCTTTCAAAGTAAATCCAAGTAAAACAAATATAATACTATTCTAATTAATATTATTATAATACACAAATATTTCTGACACTTATAAAATATATAATGAACGTTTTATTTATTAAAACTTAAGGGATTATATGGGCTTACGGGTTTCAAAAATCGATTTTTTTATTGTCTTATAAAATTCTACAAAATCTTTAAGAATATTGTACTGAATTTTTAAGTTTATCCAAGTAGTATCGGAGACACAGCCTTGAGAAATTGTGCGTTCGAGGCTAGGTAGGCTAGTGCGCCGTCTTTAAACGCGTTTTTCTCGAAACAGTATTTTTGAAGTCGGTTGACAAGAGTTCTCGAAAACTGCTCAACCGATCTTCATGAACTTTTACACAGGTCTTTGAGATACAATTCTTAAAGACTTGGACAAATGAATTTTTTCATTATAACTATTTGAAAAAAAAATCGCGAAATTTTCACTGAAATTTTCATATTTTAATTTTTTTGTAAAAATGTCTGCCAAAAATCCAATTTTCTTCATCCAAGTGCTAAGTAAAAGTTTTAACTAGAACAAGTATTTTTTCACTTCAAATGATCCTGTAAGGAGTTATCTTGCCAACGCCGGCGCATCTTTTATCTAAGGAGTCACCGGAAATGGCGTCGGAATGACCGAGTTTAAAATATTTTTTTTTAAATTTCAGAATAATTCATTATAGTTTCAGATAACAGTATTATCACAAATTTGAAAAAACTCAATAAATTTCGGAGTATATAAATTGAGATGTATGTATGTTAAATTTTTTTGTTATTATTTTATTTTTTTTTTGTCAAGATGCGACGTTATCATACTGTAAACCAAAATATTTTTAGTATAAAAATTTTTATTTTCTTCGTATTGTTTTTTTTTTGTTGTTTAACTCTTTGAAGAAATATTGAAAATACAAGACAAAATATAAAACATTATTAATTAATTAGCCTAGTAGCCAAAAATTATTTTAATTCTCACTGCAACTCAAAATTGTCTTTTCCTTACGCGGTTACTCATTATACATATTATATAAATGTAGATTATGTTTGAAAAAGTAATAGAATGGCGATATAAAATTCGAAATATAAATTTTTAACTCTTGATTATTCAATATTTTACTTATAAGTTTCCAAAATATTCGAATTTTTAACATTTACATAGTCGGAATTCATAATATTTCATTGATCGACAGCACACTGATATAAAATGCTAAGAAAATTATATAACTTTAGTATAAAAAATTAAATATATTTAGTCTCCTTAGAAAATATGTTAAATATTCGATGTTCTCATCTTTTCAATAATATTATATACTAATAGTAAGCAGTAATTTCAGATCTTAAAGAGGTTCGCAACCTGAACAACGGAAATGTTTCATACAAAGGGTTGTTATGAATTTAAGCTATAGAGTTATGTCTAAATACTTATTTAATTTCTCCGATAAAATAAAGTAAAATCTACAAAAAAACATCTTGGATTTACTTCGAAACTCCGAAATCAAAGATGTTTACGCGTATACATTTTATAAAACGCTTTTAGCCATAAGGAATTTTGTCTCATAAAAACTTTTTTTCATTTTTTGCATAAAAAATTTTTTCTCAGTGAATATTTTTTATAAAAACTTTTGAAAAATTTTAGTCATAAAAAATTCTTTCTCCTTGAAAATTTTTTATAAATACTTTTGGTGTCCTTATACAATGTTTAATATATATTTTCATAAGCATTTCTGAATACATTCCATTGAAGATGAATATTTCTGCTCTTAGGCATTAAGCAAAAGAACATAAAAAATATATATTTTATGTCACAATTTTGCTTAATATTAGAAAAAACTATTTTTAAGTTTTATTATCAGATAGAGAATGCCTGCTAACTTGTCCAAACTTGAAACTTATTTGTTTACCCTGTAGACTAACAAAATAATAATGCGTTTCTATTAATATGGCCAAATCTGCATTTTATTAGCACATAGTATGGAGGTAACAGGCAGCAGATGTGTCACCTTAAAAATCGAAGTAGTTGCCAAAATACGCCAATATGGAACGAAATGCGATCAAAATAAATTTTTGTGTGAATATTCATGCTTACATATATACAAGTATATACTTTTCAATATATGTATGAAAATGTTTCCATGAATGAAACTTATCTTTAGAGTAAAATAATTCCACGAACTGAAAATGAATTAATGAATGCCAGAACAAGAGAGCTAGATAAACAAATGTTGTCATACCGGCAAAGCGATAGCTCTATGCACAAGAAATAGTGCGAACTAGTGAAATACACCACACCAATACACTAACCAGCTGCTGGCGTTTGCTTTAATCGTCGCTCTTTGGGAATGTTGTGGAAGCTAAACTAAATAAACGTAAAAATGTGGCAAATCCCAGCAAATCCGATAGCGAACGTTAAGCAAAACAAGGAAGCTGCACAGACAAGTTGACTGGCAGCGGGCAGTCAGCGACGCCTGGCAGCAGAGGGTGAAAAGTGAGTGCGAAATGACGCAACGAAATTACTTAGAGCTACTAAAATGAAAGCAAAAACAACAACACAAGGAAGATATATATATATATTTATATATGTATGTGTATATGTGAGTGAGTATGTGTGATAAAATAAAACGGCCGCCGTCTTAAGCACTCAAGCAAGTAGACGACGACGAGTGAGTGTATGAAGATGGTGGTTTTGGTTGCTCATACGCCATGGCGGGCGCGCACAAAACACTGTGTTCCTGCTGCCGCTGCTGCTCACTGGCATTGTCAGAAATGTAGGTTATATGGAAAAATATTAGCTTTAGCATGCTCGAGAGCAGCTAGAAGATGTTGGCTGGCTGAGTGAATGGCTGACTGCCTGCTTGGCTGCTACAAGCACCAAAATCACAAGCACATAACAAAAAATAAAAAAAATAAAAAAAATAAGTAGTGAAAATAGAAAGTAAAAATAAAAGTTGCTAGTTTATAAGCGCAAAGTGCTTCCAAGCTTGCCACAGCAGCCGCACGCTATTACACACCGACACACATACACACACACATGTGCATCTGTGTACAGAGTACACAGGCTTGTTTGGGTGTTTGCCTGCAAATAAGTGGCACACAGCTGTTGGGCTGGCGGCTAACGGAGGATGTGTGTAGGTATGTGTGTTTGTAGTGCTTGTAATGCCCGCAGAAGCAGTGGAAGTTATAGAAGAAACCGCAAACTCGACAGTTTTTGCCTTTAAGCAAAAATAACACTCACCAACACTTACACAGACACACACACACGTACGCACATGGCACGCAGCAAGAAACTGTAAACTGAGAAGCATGAAAATTGTTAGTGGTACTTTGAAGAAAATGCTGTACGAAATTCCAAGCGAAATATGTTTGCATGTACATATGTATGTATGTATGTGCATATAGTTGCATCAATGCAGCAAGCTGGCAAAATAACTGTGGAAAACGTCTCCGTTTCGCTTCTTAGCAGCATGTCTAGTGCATAGCAGGAGGTCAACAAGAAGTAAATTTTCTATGCAGTGGCAGTACGCAAAATAAAAGTAAAACTGGCTTAGAAGTTGGCATATGTAGTAGGAAGTAACTGCCGCATTTTTAATTCATGTCAGTGCATGACATATCGCACGTACAACACACACATTCGCACACACACCGAAATTCTTAGAAATAAAGTTGAATATTTACTTTTCTTCAAAGCAGCTGCTTTGTATTCCTGGCCTCACAGCAACTCCCAACTCCCAGTGGGCACTAAATTCACTGCTTCGCTTTGAACTTTCACTTGATAACTTCGCTCAGCAAATACTTTGGTTTAACTGTAAACACTTATGCTGGTGTACAACGTGACTTTCGAAGCATTTTCATGTTTTACGCAACACTCACTTTTCGCATCAAAAAAAATTGCAATTTTCTTGTGAGGAAAATATAAAACACCAACAACAATTTTGATTGAACTATGCCTTAAGCAAAGCTAATTTCATTATTATTTAGAAATACCATTGAATACTTGTCATTTACTTCGTTGAGTTTTCTGCAAGCGCACAGCGCGTTCATGCAACGACAACACTTTCACTACACACACACAAAAAAAGCACAGCTTGCATGAAATCGTAGCATCGAAATTAAAAAAATTGCCGACCGTCAAATTCAACGTCCATCACGCATCTACTGCCAAATTCGGCAACGATTTCTCTAATATGCCTTCACATGCACGGCAAAGGCAGCACGCGAGCGCGATGACGACGCGCACGACGACTATAATGCCTCGACAGGATAAACGACGAGCATTACGAGCGCTCGGCTGGCACCTAGTGGGGATACACAACCTGGCCGAAATGCAAAATGCTCGCAGGTTCACACGAAATTTTAGTATGGCATAGCTCGAGAATGCCACTCCGCGGCAACCGTCACTCTTTGTGGCATCGCGATTTGTTGAGGTTGGCTTGGCGCCTCAGAGCATCGCTTACGCTCGTAAACCAGCATTGGCGCCCGAATTTCGATGTTTCTCATATACACACTTCGAGGATTTCGAAAAATTCGAAACTCCGCTTTGACCTGTTTGGAAATTTCATTGAGCGCTCTCTATTGAGCATTATATTGGTTAGTGCTCTGAGCGCTCGGATGAGAGTACACATTGTTTTCGAAAAATTTCTGCTCGCATGCTTCATTCGAAATGAGTTTTGTGTGTTCTGGTTGAGTGGAAAAAAATGTATTTTGAGATGAAGAGTAAGTGAGCGTATAACAGTTTTCAGACTGAGTTAATTTTCATTTGTTTTCATATCCGTATATTCACCAAATTATTCAGAAATATTTACTTAGATCTGAATGACTGCAGTAACTTTCATAAATTTATAAATTTAAAACAAAATTTTGATGACTTTTTTAATTAGTTCACAATTTTTCATATATATATAATATCTGGGCCATTCCATCAATTGGCGCCATGGTTTTGTACACGTGGTTCTTTGATTTTGCCGAAACTTTAGAATATCATAATATAGACCAAAATAAGAATATCTGTAAACTTTTTAGTGGTCAAAGTTGCTCCATTGTTTTTTGGCGCGCAATTCAAATTACGATCAAATACAAAAATTACCATTTCTTTTATTTTTGAACGACCTCAAAATTGAGTGAAAAAAATGTTGCAGTTATCCAATTTTATGTAAAAAAATCTCAGTTTTCTGATAAAAAATACTTTCAAAATCCAAAAAAAATTTCAAAATGCAAAAAAAAAATTTTTCCACAAATTCCATTTTTGGTGCTTTTTCCCCAATTTTTTTTCAAAATTGACTTTTTCATTCGATTCTTCGTTCAATTTTACATAAGAATTAGTGTTCAAAAATATGGTACTCTGATCCCATGAACAGCAAAAAAAATTCAAAGTTGTCGCTCAAAATCCAAAAAAAAAAAACATTTTTTTCCAAAAATCCCATTTTTTGTGCTTTTCCACCAACTTTTTTTCAAAATTGACTTTCCCATTCGATTCCTCGTTAAATTTTACATAAGAATCAGTGTTCAAAAGTATGGGACTCTGATCCCATGAACAACAAAAAAATGGCGCATATTTTTATGAATGAAGACACTGATTTCTACTCAGGAGCAAACGTGGTAAGTAATTTTTATACCCTGAACATGGTATATGAAATTTGTCACGAAGTGTCTAACACTCAGAAAGTAACGTCGGAAACCCTAAGAAAATTATACATAAATTATCAGCTTTCAGATATCGAACTGAAATTTTGAACACATTCTTTTCTCTTCAATAAGTTGCTGATTTGTGGGAACTGCCGTTATTATACCCCTATTGCATATAGCTACCATATATAGGTACTAAATGATTGGAATTAAGTGCTTGCATGGAAAACTTTTTCATTTTACGAGGTATCTTGGAGAATGAGTTTTAGTATAAAGGAATAAATCAATTTCCGAAGAAATTGTTCAGAATTGTTCCTTTTTTCAAGAATTTTTTTCTCATATAAAAAATTAAATATTTTATAAGAATTTTTATTTTTACTATTAACAAAGAAATTCTGAAATTTTTAGAAAAACATATTTTAAACTAGACCATTGATGCGCCCGCGTTGGCAGGATAACTCCTTACAGGATCATCTAAGCTGAAAAAATACGTGTTTTAGTTAAAACCTTAACTTAGAACTTGGACGAAGGAAAAAACTGATAATTTAATTTTTGGCAGATAATTTTTCAAAAAAAAAAAATGATTGTAAGCCAAAAAAATCCTTCCTACAAGTCTTTTGGAATTGTATCTCAAAGACCTGTGTATTTCATGAAGAGCGGTTGAGCAGTTCTCGAGCACTCTTGCCAACTGACTTAAAAAACACAGTTCCGAGAAAAACGTGTTTAAAGACGACGCACTTAGCCTAGCTAGCCTCGAGCGCACAAGTTCTCAAGGCTATATCTCCGAAACTATTACTCGGATGAACTTGAAAATGTAGGTCAATATTCTAGAGTACCACTTCTCTATTTAATTAGACAATACAAAATTTAATAAGACAATAAAAAATCGATCTCTTCAAACCCGTAAGCCCATGTAAACCCTTAATAAAGACATTGTTACAATTTCCAGACATATTATTGCTTAAAGCTGCCATCGGAACTAATCGATTACAACCAGAATAAAGATCTTTTTGTAACCTTTAGTATTTTAGTCTAACTATGTCACAGTATAATTTTTGCTAAGAATTATGAAAAAACTACCCAAGAAATCAGAACCTTAGTGGGTGATGCAAAATACTTCTAAGAACATGCTGTAGCCTCAATAGATCCCTGTTCAAGTTGTTATCATTCGATTTTGCTATTAAATCAAAACGTTTATTTGCATTATAATCATATATTTACCATCAAGAAATTCCTCGTTTTAATTTCTTTAACTACCAGTATTACTATATACCAGTACCATACACTAACCCCCATATTGTGCTTCTATTGCATTTCTAACACTTCCACATTGTATTTTTACAGAGAATATATGAATGCATATTGCTTTCAATTTTGCCAAACAAAACCATCTGTGGCATTTTAAATAAACTCCACCTGAACAGTAACTAAGTAACTGTCATTCCGTACGCTGACACAACGCAGCGTTTTCACTTACTTTTATTTTCGATTCATTGCTTTGCTTCATGCGCGAAATTTATTGTTCTAAAAATAGTTTATGCTCCTTTTGCCAGCGCTCCGTGTCACAGCATTCGCTTGTCATACCACATTCAATTCCAGTTGTTGTCATATTTTCATATTTACTGTTTACACACACACACACTCACGCGCACACAGACAAGTGTCTTGATGTTGTTGTTTGTTGCTGTGCGCGTTGTCGTTTGTCTTTCGGTTGCATTGTTTTCGCGTAATTTTTGCAAAACTGTGTGTAAGTTGACGAGACGGTTGGTTGGCGTTCGCTCGTCGTCGTCGTCGTCATCATTTATTCGCAAGACGCAAGACGCAAGGCGCTATGCATAATTTACAAGCACTTGGCAGAGGTGTTGCACCGCAAGAGCAACGGCGAAATTGCCAATTCAAAGGCGGGGTGGCAGGCAATGACGTTGAGGAAGTCAGTATGAAAATGCCGACGTAAACGCACTGACACCCGTTACTTATGTAAATACATCCATACAAATATGCATTCATACATATATACATACATGCACATACTTGTATATATTCATAAATACATATGCGCAACATACAATAGCTGTAGCTGCAGCAACCTAGCGGTGAACTTGCAACACCCTTCTCATTTTGCAGCTTCATTTTGCATCTTCCTCTTACCGTTCTTTTCCAGGTTGTTGACATTTCGTGATAATTTTGACTTTTCAGCTGCACGACAGCTCTATGAGTGCGTTGCCCAATACTCATTTTCTTCCCTGTGCCCATCTGCTGCTATTCAAATCACAGCTACTTTCCAAAACGAACAGCTGTTTGCTGCTACAATTTCGTTTATGCAACTTAATGTAAGCAAAACCGTTATTTTACTCTCTCTGCCCATGCGCGTGACTGTGGCACGCAATAATTTTGTGAAAATACTGGTAACAGTAAGGGCATATGTTGGATCAGATATATGTATAGCAATATAAGTATAAAATTTGAAGGCAAATCAAATCGAAATTTTTTGTTCAAAACCGAAGCTGATGTGAAAGGAAATAAAGTTTTATATTATATGACCTAATATTAAAATGTTTGGATAATAAAAAGGAAGTGTTGAGATGTTTCTACCTTGTCTTTTTCCAAGCAGCTTCTAACTACAACGTCTATCCTGTCAGATTGACCAGTTAGAACCCCTACAAGCGCTCGGCGAATATCTTGCAATGCAGTTTGCGCCAAAATGATGGTAGTCCAGAGCTGACCAAGCTACCGCGAAGCCAGTAGTAGAATGCACGACAAAAGTTATTATCACTCCATCATACTCCGCAACCAATAGCCTAGGCTTCTAACACTGTCCTATTTGTTGCATAAAATATATTTTGGTGTAACAAATCAGTAAAATGGGATCATACATTTACCTAACTGTGAGCTGAACATAGTAAGCTTTTTTAATTTAAATTTCACCCGAAAGCAACTTCATCGCAATATTTTTTTCCTTGGTTGGTATGACCTATGGCATGGAAAGGACTTCGGTTGATAATTATTTGTCGCGAGCAAGTGTATTTAATTGGTAAAAATTATTCAAAGAGAATCGGGAACGCGTTGTTGATGAACCAACATCAACTGATGATCAACATGTCATTAAAATAAAGGAATTGGTGCTTGATAATCGACGACTAACAGTCAGAGATCTTACTGGCATGGTCGGAATATCGGAGGAATCAGTGAAATCATTTCGAAAGATCAGTTGGTTCCAAAATCACTAAATTTTTATGAAAAACAGCGTCGCGTTAAAGTCTCTGAAACAATGCGTTCCGACTGCCAGGATGTCATGAAACGTATTAGTAAAAAAAATCACGTCGTAACAGGTCAAAAATCAGGTGATGCATTCCGAATTCCTTCCGACCGGCCAAATTGTCAGCAAGGCGTAGTATTTGAGTGTATAAAGAGGCTGAAGTTATGGACTTAAAAAATATAATATATATTTGCACCGCGATAATACAATTATACTGAATTATTGAATCGTTGTGAGATCGATTTACTTGAATCGCATCAGGCTATTTCAAAATATTATAGCGACTTGAAAGTGCTGCTTGTGGGGAGACGACATAGATTTTGAAGGATAAATTAAGAATTTTAAAATTATGAAAAAAGTCTTACTATCTTTTGCTCTTAGTAGTAGATACCTTCTACGAATAGTCATTTATGATTGGGCATTTCTTACCATATTTTTCAACTTCTCTAGCTGGTTAACTTTAATTTTGATTTTTATGAGCATAGTACATTCACCTTCTTTGTTTTGTTCGATTCAGTTGTCGATCTTTTTAAAACTTATTTATTTACATTTCCGTTTTCAAAGAAATGGTCTCCGACATACACCATTATGAAACTACGCACCACACAGTGAATCGTTCTGGAGAGTTTTCGTCTGGTAGATTATTTCTTTATTTCTGGATTTGATTAACTACGGCAGATTTGCTTGTTTACCTTTCCGTTTAGATCAAAATGGGCCTCATCAGACATAACGAGGCAACTTAATTTTTTCTTCCGTATATATCTCAAACATTTTTTCAAATTCTAACCGTTAGACAAATCCTGAACGAAACAGGCTTAAGTCATCGTGAATTTTCATTTTTAATGACCGCCTGCTAACTCCAAGATGCGCCGATGAGAGTCGAGACTCTTACATTCGCCTGAATTGAGGATGCAATTGCCGCGATTTTTCTTGAACGCGAACATACGGATCTCAATGGAACGCTCCGCCAATCTCATAATGATCCATCTACTCCGGCAAGTGCTGCCAAAACTTCGTCTGAATTCTCTTTGGACGGAAATGACGAACGGATATGACGGACTGCTGCACTGTCTAAACCCTCTTTTTCGTGTTACAAGCATTGGTTTTAAAAAAGTAAATAATAACCTAAAGAAATGTATACTGCATGATGGTGCACGATTATAACTTTTTTTCTCACTGCATATTAACCAAGAAAATATTAAATTCGAACAAAAAATCATATCATAATAATTCTAGTAAATATTTTTGCTTCATTGCTTTTAAACAAAAATTTAGATTTACTTCAAGTAAGAATCACCAACAACAACGTTTCATTGCCACAAAACATCCCAGCATAATTATACTTACCCGGCATCATCCCCAAATTTCATTCCGACACAAAAGTTTTGAAAACAAAACAAAAGTTAAGCAAACAAATTAGCCTTAAGAGAAACACAAAACGAAATTATAAATCATATTATCGCGGCAGACAAAAATTGTGAATGCTCATTAGCACACTCCGAAATGAATGAAAGGTAAGAGCAGTTAATTCAATACCCAAGCTAATTTGCCTTAGCAGTGCGCATACTGCCACAAACCGTAAAGGAATGAGATAAAAAGCGCTAATGCAACACCACAAATGATTAGAAGACACCGTCTGAGTGTTGCTAGTGCCCATATGTTGCATCCATATGTGAAGTCTAATTAATAATTTCGTTAATAGAAACTTTGTTACCCGAAATGAATGAATTAGTGGATTATAAATATATGTATATATATATACAGAGAGATATCAGTGCAAAGTATGTGCATACATGTATAAATATGTTCATAAAAATATCTCAAAGCTTCCACAACACAACCAATTGTACGCGTGAATGTGTGTAAATTCAACTGCAGTCAAACCAATACTCATAATCCCCAAATAAAGCCAAATAAAATGTTGCTCTTATTAAGCAACGGCTCCAGCGCCCCCAAACGTGCTACACAGCTTCACAGGCACCCTCCCACGAACCGCTGGCACGCACGAGTTGCGCCAACACCAAGCACTCGTGTTGAAGACAGTCGACAAAACAGCAAATAAATAAACGTAAATGAGGGAAAACGCAACAACACAAGCAACAGCTAATACTTCAGCATTGGTTGAATGAGCGCACGAAAGCATGAAGGACATTTGAACGACGGCGGATATGAATAAGCGAACAAAAACAAACAAGCGGATGCGAATGACCAGCGAAACAAACAAATAAACAGAGCGCAACCGAAATCCAATCAACTAGAATGAGCACCAAAAACAGCACAATTAAGTTCATTATAAAGAATCACATTACCACAACGAGGAAAAGCTGCAAAACTACAAACAAAAGCAACAAAAATTTAGTTACATTATTTGGGTGAAAGTGAAAGTTGGGAAGTGCTTTGGCAACAAACACAAAAATAAAACAAAGAAAGCAAAACAATAAACAAATCACATTTAAGCGAAATATTGAAGCGGCAAGGAAACGGAAACAGCGAAGCTTATCAATATCTAATGGACGATATGGCGTATGCGTAACATCAAATTCAATGGCAGGCAATGTGTATGTATGTGTGTGGCAAAGTCAAATAATGTGGCTGAAGTGTTGTGGTGCAGACGAGAGAAAAGCGAATTGGTGGCAACATTAAAGCGCACAGCAATCGGCCGTTCCCCAGCACCGCGCCACCAACGCCGCCACGTCATTATAATAACATCATCGATATGATAATCTTTGCTGGTTTCATGGCTTCACGTGGCGCTGATGTGCGCACATTTAGTAGCACACAGTTATGCTAAGGCCACTGCGGCAACACCAGCCATGGCCGTGGTCATGGCGCAACAACTTAGCACCACTCTGCGCGTTTCGAAAAACAATCATATCGTAATTTCGAAAATCCTCTTAGCACAACATTTCCGTCATCAATACTTTGACAAACAATGACCGGGCAGTGCGTAAAAGTGGCGAAAGAAGCGCTCAATATTGGCTTCTGCTATCTTCTATTGTCGCTCGTAGACACATTGTCAATGTTGGTAATGAAAATATTATTGATAGGTTTGACTATCTTCAGCGTGTTTGCGCTGGTCGACAAGCTTACAAATATAGTTTTTACTTATATATGTTAGTAATAGATAGTCACATAAATACTTATGTTCTATTAACTCTACAAGTATTCATGCCACATGCTACTCATTACTACCCTACTTGGCCAAATAGTTGTGACTTATGCCGGCTTTGGTTTGCTTACATGTTGGTGCGCCACCACATCGATAATAGCTTATGATTTTATGCATGTGTCCTCTAATATAAATATATATACATATACATATATATATTTTGTTTCGTCTTATCTTCGGTCAATTGGCTTTTGTGGTGTCTGATTTTGTTTGACTGCTTTGTCGGCCACTAAGCACCGATTTGTTTAAGTGTCTCCACTAAGCCATGCATTATTATCACTATCACAGCGTAAATTGGCTCATGATGATGTCTATAAATGTTTATCATATTGAAGTAATTTGGATTTTGTACACTATTATGGTGGCATGCAAAGCGCAGCTCAATTTAGTTAAGGGAAATAATATTCATAATTTTTGGTTTGAAAGAAATGTTTTTGATTTTCATTTAAACAGATCTAAGCTGACTTAAAATTTTTTCTACTCCTTAAGTAACATATAAAATATAGATTTATCCAAGTTTTAGCTGATAACTCTTGAAAGTTGATACGTTAGGAAAGACTAAAAACTTGTTAAGCAGTAGCAAATACTTTTTCATCGAAGAAGAAGAAAAATACATCTTTGCCTCAGACACATTGCGTAAAAATGAACATGAATATATTTACTACATATAAACTGTGAATATATGTATATTGGTACATAAAAAGGCACAGAAGCAAGCAGCCACACCATCTGACATTGGTATACCTGGTTCTATCTAATGATCACTTTCTTAAAAGATAGTGCTATAAAAGAGATGATATTAATAAATTTTACTCGTATTTGCAGCAGATCCTGATAACAATTCAGATAAATAATAAAAGTTATTAAAAGCGATTGCGACTTTGAATTAAAATTAAAAGCCAAGCCAAATATGAAAGTGGTTCTCATTAACTATTTTCCTAACTCCAAGTTGCAGCGATTAGCCAGGATGAAACCAAATCGACTCGATTTTTGATATAAACAGAAAATCATTGGTATTTTGGTTAATACGCAATTTTCGTAGTTATAATTGCAATATATAATTGCAATACTAAATATCAAACGATTTTTTCACATCGTAATAATAGCTGTATTTGATTTGCCAGTCATTAGAGAGTAGTGAGTCGAAAAACTTTAAAAGCTGTTTAAAAAAGCTGCTAGCACTTCTGCGAACATGTACTCTGGCGCATCTTCAATTGTTTTTTTGAGAAATTGAAAAGTTTTTCAAATAAGCTTGAGTTTAGTCGATCAGTTTGTATGGAAGCTATATCCTATACTGGTCCAATATCGGTGGTTCCACCAAATGCGCAGTTTCTTAAGATGAAAAACACATGTACAAAATTTCAAATCGATGTATCAAAATTTAAGGGATTAATTTGACAGGCATAAATCGACTCAGCTTGTCCCACGTTTCTTTCTTAGTGGCAAATTTAAAATACCCTGTTCTGGGTATAAAAATATACATATGTATATCGTTGAGGGAATCGGTTATGCCACTTTAATGAAATAAAATTAATTAAATCGGGTCAGATTTTGCATTCACTTAAGCATATGAATTCGAAGCATGGTAGGGTATTTAATGCAAAGAGACACAACAGTTAAAGAGAATTCAGAAGCCCCACCAAATCAATTTGTTACCATACAAGTATTCGCATACATTTCTCAACAGAAAGCAAATAAATGAAATAACGGCATCAAAAAAGAAAAACTAAGAAAATGCCTAACTACAAACATCCCACTCACCATCAAAACAATCAGTTAACAAACAGTTGTGGTAATCCTTAAAGCCAAATAAGAGTACCGCTCATTAATTTACCGAAGCAAAGAAACAAAAATCACCAAAATATAGTGAAGGTTATAGTGGACAAATGTTGCAGAATATTTCCAGGCAATAAGCAATACCTATGTACATATACATATAATATATGTCTGTAAGAATGTGTCTGTAAGAATATGTCTGTTAGAATCTTGTCTGCGAAGGCTATATAGAGCATTTAAGAGCAGCGTGCAAGTATTTGTCCGCCACAAATGCTGCCACAGCAGGTCAATAACAAATTATGGTATTGATCTCGTTTACCGTTGACCAGCTTTGTCTGTTTTTATTTGTTTTACTTTTGCTTTTTGCTTTTGTTTTTGTACTATTTATCTGTTTTTCTGAATTTTTTTTTGGTTCTTTGATTATTCCATTTTTTCTTCGTTAGTTTGCTTGGCCAGCAGAAATTTATATTCCACAGAGATACGCAAAAGCTGACGGCCAACCCTTCAAACTAGCGCTAGTCCCCCTTCCTCCTACAAATGATGAAAAAGTTAGGGGCGCCGCAGCAGCAGTCAGCTGGCCATTGGCTATTTCGGCACTCAAATTGGCTTCAGCTGTGCTGTTGCTTACGAGTAAAGTGTGTGTGTGTGTGTTGGTTTAACTGTAAGTATATGCACGTGCCTGTGCGCTTGGCGATGTTGCATTTTATTTTAACCTGCATGTAACGAAGCATTTCACGAGCGTGAGCTAAAATTCGCCAACAATTTGGCACAACTGACGGTAGCTCATTTTTGTTTCTTCTTTTTTTTTTTGTTGCTTTTAGCCATAAGCATGCTGAGAGCAGTGAATAACATGTATATTGTTGTTGCTATTATTTCCAGCTACAGCGCTCCCTCAGCAACTGGCTCATTGCTTGGCGCTTTCAATGCGCTTAACGCTTTGCTAAATGAAATCAATTCACAAGTCACGTTGTCGCTGGACAATAAATACATCAGAGTCTATTTAATAAAATCATGATGTGCACTTTGTGTCGAGTTGCGCGCACTCATACACACATGCACACATACATATACTTGCTTCTTTTCACAAGTATCTTTGTTTGTGGGGGGAAATTCGTTTAACAGCCGTTGGCCACTCCGCCTCAGCGTTCTGCATAAGTGAACACACCCATCGCATCAAAAGCCGCATAGATAACTGTAGCCTGCGGTTCCGCACACACACACACTCACACAATTTAAGCATAAGCATAAAAAATTCTACATATATGTTGTTGCATCGATTTGATTTTATAAATAAATAAATGTGCGACTCATTGAGATTCCTGTGGATGAGCTTACTGATGGCATATCAATTTCGCGATATGCGCTCTAAATGGAAATGACAAACATGGAGGGGGCGGTGAGTCTATAAGAAAAAAAATCAAGAAAAAATACAACAAAATGAAATAATATTTAGGCAACAGCAGCAGAAAATCTATGAACACCACAAAAAAGCGCAAATCATCAGCAACACGCTGATCAAGGACCACACAGCAATAACAAAAACAACTACAAAAACACAGAAGAACCGCACAATGAAAGCCAGAGCACAACATCTTCATGATTGCATACAGCAAAGCGCAAATAAACCGAGGTCAACACGATTGACCAGCAAAATGCGCGTATCAACCGCAAAAGCAACAGCAACAACTTCACGAAACCCCTAAAGTAAGCCAATATCTAAGGCAGACATATTGTTAAGGCATTGCTGGCTACTCGTCACTGTTTCGCTTGCCTTTCACTTTTATTTACATATGCGCAGGCATTGTTATATCCTTAATGACATATGATAGATAAATCTTAGAAATATGAAAAAATTAAGAAAAAAATCTTGAAAATAAAAAATATGC
This sequence comes from Bactrocera neohumeralis, assembly GCF_024586455.1. NCBI lineage: Eukaryota > Metazoa > Arthropoda > Insecta > Diptera > Tephritidae > Bactrocera > Bactrocera neohumeralis. The sequence continues at coordinate 78,378,300 of NC_065919.1, read as the reverse complement.
AAAATTTTTATGGAGCAAATCTTTCAAATCAAAATTTTTGTAAATACTTCTTTTGTCTATATGATAATTATAACAATATAAACGCATTTTGAGCGGATAAACCAATTTAGAGCACCAATAAATGCTCAATTTTAACTACTTTTTCTAGAGGACAAGGAAAAAGTATAGCAAATTCTGCCTTTCAGACTTTTTTGCATTAATATTGGTAGTCGAAAAAGTCTTTTATAATTTTGGCAATAGATGTCGTTCCAGTCGTATATCTCCAGTGCTACCAATCACATTGTGTCATACCATATAGTGTTGGAAAGGTGAGTTTCATTTAACCAAAAACAAAAATAAAACTTGGGGAAGTTGAAAAAAAAGTTACAGCTGTTCAAAAATTAGTGAAAGTAATGAAAAAATTCGCCACATTTTGAAATTTTTGTATAACAAAGGGAAGACTGCTATGCAAGCTATCAATGAAATTTGTGAAGATTACGGCGACGATGCTGTGTCAATTCGTGTAGCACAACAATGGCTCGCTCGCTTCTGTTACGGAATTTTCGATGTGAAAGATGCACCTCTGATCGACCTGTCGTTGAAAAAGCCGATGAAATTATAAAAAAGATTAACCAGGACTGTCACATAAGCAGCCATGACATCGTTAAGGAACTGAACATTCATCATCAAACGGTTTTGAACTAGGCTAGCTACAAAAAGAACCTCGATAGCACATGAATTATCTGTGAAAAATTGAATGGACCGTATTAACATGTGCGATTCTTTACTTAAACGAAATGAAATCGAACCATTTCTGAAGCGAATGGTAACAGGAAACGAAAAGTGGATCAAATACGACAAAAATGTGCGAAAAAGATCATGGTCCAAGCGTGGTGAAGCTCAATAAATGGTCGCAAAGCCAGGATTGACGCCTCGAAAGATTATACTGAGTGTTTACTGATCAACAGAAAGGGCTTGATCCATCAGGATAACGTTAGACCACACACATCTTTGATGATTCGGCAAAAACTGGGTGAACTTGGCGGGGAAGTTTTAATGCATCCACCATATAGCCCAGACCTTGTACCATCGGACTATTATTTGTTTCGGTCAATGCAGGACTCCCTTAATGGAGTAAAGTTGGATTCATGAGAAGCCTGTGAAAATTACTTTTCGCAGTTTTTCGCCGAGAAACTAGAAAAGTTTTACACTGATGGAGTTATGTCTCTAGCGAAAGAATGGCAAAAAGTGTTCGACCATAATGGTACATAACTGGTTAATTATAAATATAAAAAAAAAAAAGTTGAAGTGTGATTAGAAATACGAAAAGACTTTTTCGACTACCCAATATTACGGTATATAAAAAAAGTTATATTGACAATATGTACAAAATGGCGGGGGCGGAATCACATTTTTAATAGTGGAAAAAATTTTACAGCATATTGGACAGAAAATTTCGCTTCCACATTTCGACCATATTGATTTGAGGCCCCTGGCTTAAACAAGCGCCTTTCTAACCTACGGATTTGATCTTTATATAAATAAATTATACAAATAATGCACACATTACCCATGATGTATTGTAAACATTGCTGAATTCCACCAAATTTAGATTTTCCTTACTTCGAATTCATTATCGTATTTTCCTTCTTGTTGAACTTCTTTCTATATCGCGCACAAGTCTTGACCATTCTTCCAACTAAAGTAGACACATATTTTTCCCAGGCTAGCACTTGTTTATATGTGTAAATTTGTGTATACGTTTAGTTAGCAGAAATTGTCCTACAACGACAGCAGAATAATAAATAACCCCGCCAAGGCTACACCAGACAATGATGCTTTTTCTTTACATTTTCGTTCGTTTATGATTTTTTTAGCGAATCTGCGAAATAGATATTCATCGCCTAATAATATAAAGCATATTGCTAGGTATTGACGAAAAAATGGTCTGTCTGAAGTTCAACGCAGCCTTGAATAGTCGGCAAAAAATTTAAGCAATAAGTATCATAGGAGGTGAGTATATATGAAACCACTTTTAGCAAGTAAAAGTTGAAAGGAAAATAGTAATTAAATCTTATTCATTTCAAGAAATATTTCTATCCATGATATCGATATATTGGAGTTGGAGTAATTCATGGACTATGTAGTTGCAGCAATTCTCAGCACCACACAATAATATATACGAATATGTTTAGTTAAGATATATTAAATATGTACTTAACAAAGTCAACAAAAAATTTCGAAACGACTATATTCGCTATATGAAGGGCTTGAGGAAGTAGTGGACCAATTTTATTAATTTCAGGCAAGATCGTGTAAGATGAAGAAACACAATTGATTTCATTAGGTTATTTGAAGAATATTCCAAATGTTTTCGGTATAAAATTAGGTAAGGGTGAGGAATCTTCATTTTAATTGTTGAAAGCTGTGCCCGATTTGACAAAGCTTAGATTCCAGTTCATATATAAATTAGTACCATAAGATAAGTTTGAGGATAAGTTTACTACTTTTGACGATTTTAGATACAAAATTGTCTTATTTATTGCAGTTTTGATCTTAACCCTTATATGAGGGGTGATCGTGGGAACAAAGTTCGTGGAAGGAATGACATCTTTTCATTCATCTTTCATTTCCTCCTTAGTCGAGTTCTAGGCCAATCTAAAATCTCTGCCTTGCTTTGGCTCGGGCAACCGGCCGGAGTGCGACTCCACACTGAACAGAATTTTCAATTCTAACCTTTAGGTTTAAACCACATCCACCGCGAATCTCCCCAAAAGACCAAACCCAATGAGAAGATTGGAGCAATCTCCGAAGGCCACTGCTCCCCGTGGTACCATATTTAAGTCTCCAGTCAGACCTTGTGACATTTGCTACTACCAGCTAAGCACCCATCAAACTCAATCGCTGGTGGCATTTGTCGCTTGAGCTTCAAATGTCTTTCCATTAGAAAGAATCTCATTCAAAGTCTTTGATATCAGTTCAAGCTGAGTATTATAGCTCTATTTCTGAAAAAGACTATGTTGATATTTCGAGGCAAACCGAATAACAGACATAATTCCGATTAGATTTAAGTCGTCTCTTATGACAGGCATACCTTATTGCAGGCAAATTCTAGCCCCTGCTCTTTGGGCGTGGTCATTATACGATTTAACACATTTCAGTACTGTGTTATATCTCAAATTTAAAAAAGTGAAATTTGAAATTAACTTGAAAACTACAAGTCGGCTATTAAAATGTAAGCACTTGCCACCGCGGCGTATGCGCAACCTAAATATTTTTTCGACACACATTCGAGCAAACAATAGCAAAAGTGCTAAAACAAAGTTGAAGAGAATTTGCAACAAAACAACAAATTTTCACGCATGTCTGCACGTCAAATGCTCATGAAAGTGGTACATAAGGAATAAAAAACGCCGAAAAATGACAGTCCGAAGAAAAACACTCAAAATGCAAAAGAAGCATATAATAACGAAAAAGAAGTGAGCAGAGATCAAACAAAAAACAGTAATATATAAAAACAAATATGGAAAAGTGCTGCATAACAAAGCCATTGTGAAGAAGTGAAAAGAAAATACAAAACAAAAAGCAAACAACATAATAGACTAAAAAGTAATGTTCCCGCACACTCGTTCGTATTCGTTAATACAAAGAGCATGACTGTAGACTTTTTCGGCGGATAAAAGTAAGCGACAAAAAAAATAACAGGAAATGTGAAAGGTGATAAAAAGCTGAACTGACGACCACATCATCGCTATAAACAGGGAAGGGGGAATGTTGATTTTTCCAATTTTTTGTAATGTTCTTAACCGAAAATGAAGAAAAAATATAGATAAAAGGGAAAGACAAGATTAAAATAAAAAACAATAGCTCCTGGATCCATGTATTTTTAAATATATTTTTAAATATAAAATAATGATCTCCAACAACTTCTAAATCTAGTTAAATTTATTATTATTTTCAATCTCAAATGAACTGCCTTCCATAAATATATGCTGCAACTATCATACACCCACAGTCGAACAAATTACCTATAAATTTCAACTAGACAAAGAACTCACAAAGCAACTTATTGGCAATACCTTTGCACCCAGCAATTCTCCCATTATACTTAACTACAAGCAATGCAGCCTTGCTGCTGCCATTTTCAAAAGGAAGAAACATGAAACATGATGCATTGCTGACCTGCAGAAATGCAGTTCTAGCTGCAAACGCAACAACTATGCAAGCTCAAATTAAATTGAAAACATCTTGCCTAGTGCAACTCGATAAGACTTCAGTAGTCGGCGCAATTGCTTCATATTTCTGTTGCATCTTTGCAGCAGCACTACAATAATGAGGCATGAATGTGATAATGCGTTGCTCGTTTTCTTTTGATAACACTAGTTGGCATGAGAACTAAAAAAAGCATGTTGGCCAGTTGTTCATTTCAACGTATGCCGGAGAATTTTTTTCATTTTAACAGGCATCATACTAGGTTAACGGTACTATGGGTTAGAGATCTCTAGACAGGAGCGAATCATTGTGTAATGTTTTCAAGAAGTATCAAAATTCCTTTGGTATCATCATCACACTGGAAAAATGTTAATAGGTACCATGCAGAACTTTTTAAAGAGGTATTTGCTGCAAAGGATGTTGAATGATCTTCCGAATCTCTTTGAAAAATACTAGATAGAAGAAATAATTGAAATAATACTAGTTACAAGAATAAAGTAATAATTAATTCTTCGGTGTTGAATCAAACGAAAATTCCAGTCATAACCATGACTGATGAATTGAGCAAATTGAAATTGTCTATTTTATAATTCTAACATGTTTATTATAAAAATGCGGATTTTGAAAGATTTAATGTTGCAACGATTTAAGAATGTCGTTTTATATCTCTTTACTTCTTTATGATATCGTAATTAAGGGAAATTTGTGAATTTCATTCATACATATACCCTATTAAATATGACATATACCCCAATTGGTCAGCAAGACGAGCTAGATTGTTTTAGTCATGTCCGTCTGTCCGTTTGTCTGTATAAAACCGAACTAGTCTTTCTATTTTTGAGATCTCCATTTGTTATTTTGCAAATATTCACAACTTCGTAAGAAGCTGCTTACTTGTCGGAATCGCCGATATCAAACCAGTATACCATATAGCTGCCATATAAACTGAATGACCGGAATCTAAGGTATTGTAGGGAATATTTCGTATTTGGGTCGGGTATTATATCTTGATATATTAAATCTTGCTTATACAGCGAATGTACATATATTTGAAAATTATCTGAAACTTTGATGTTAATCCAGCAAAAAGTTTTGGAGACATGAACGTATTGTAACAATTTTTTAACTTAGTGTGTTTGGCTCCCAAAAGGCGTTAATTTTTCAGAGTTAGTTAAGAAAATATCTCCAAAACGGCTATATCGATCGATCTAAGACTTAAGTAATGTTTGGCACTATATTCTTAAATATATTTAGCAGGATATGGAAAGACCTTTGATAATGATTTTAATTTTTTTCAGCTACAAGTATGTCAAGCTAGTTGTCAATATTTCCACAAAAAATGTATTTTTTGTAAACACCAAAGCGCTTACTTGCAAAAGAAATGAACCGATCTACCGATATGAAATGAGAGTTTTTTTTATGAAAATGAAATACTAATTTTGACTGGGAAAGTAAATTGCTCATTGTAGTGGCCATTGCTTTTTACACAACAACATCTTTATGGCAAGTTGTGGATACCAGGCCAACAGAAATGTTCGGCTTTTGAGGCAAAAAATTATAATCGGAAGGGCCAAGTCTGCTGAATACGGCTGGTAGGGTATCAGCTCCCAACCAAGTACTTTGAATACATTCTGAACCAATTTTTCTTTATCTGCAGGTGCATTATCGTGAAACAAAATTGCTTCTGGCCCATTACGGTCGTGTTTCGAACTTCGCATAGTTCAAATTGGGCATTTTTTATCTGTAGCGAGTTTTACCAGGTGTTAAAAACTCATACTATACCAGACCCTTCCGATCTCACCAAACACAGAGCCATTGCCTTCTTACCGAAGCGATCTGTTTTTGCACTCGATGTTGATGGTTGTCGCAGATTAATGCTTTTCTCCATAGAGAATTTTTAAAATATATCAAATTTTCAGCGCCAGTGACAATTCGATGCAAAACTGATTTGCTTTCGTGTCGTTGAAGTAAAATTCAGAAGTATTTTTTTGGTACATCCATTTTCCACACTTTTTTATCTATGCCATAGCTTTCAAACGGTCTCAACATTTACCACGGCTGCCATTTGCTTTTGACTCAAAGTAACATATTCATACAATGTTGCTTGCAGTTCGGCGTCTTTAAAGTTTTTTGGTGGCCTTCCACGTTTTTCATTTCTCAAATTAAAATCATTATCTCTGAACCGTTGAAACCGTCTTTTGCATGTGCTTCTGATAAAGCATGGTCACCTTCTGCCTCGATAAGCATTCGATACAACACTATAGCATTTTTCTTCAAATGGAGACAGAAAATTAATGCTTTCTTCAAATCATTACTTTTCGGTATAAAACACAATGAAAAAATATGATGTTGTTTGTTCAGTGATTGTGAGGTTATTGAATACGTTTGATAGATGACATGCCAAACAAACAGAAACAAAATTAAGTCTCGTTCACAACAAATGTTCCCTACCAACGCATTTGTATCTTAACACTCAATTCATACCGGTGCAACATTTATATACAAGTATATGTGCAAGTGTACGTAATAGTGATTCAGTATAACACACACATATAAATGGTGAAGTTATTGAAGCGCGGAGCTTTCGAAGCCTCCTAAGAATTATTAACGCTTGCTTAATTAACCTTTTTCAAAGCCTCCACAACATTCTTATGCTTCTATACATATATATATTTTTTTTGCCTTAAAATTGGCTTATACTCAATTTCGTTGCAACGCACACACACACATCCAACAGCACAAACATTTCTTGTCTAAACTGCATACACAGCCATTCATCTGCGCGAATTATCTTGATTGCAATTTCATTCATTTGTCGCAGCGTCTCCTTTAAGTGTCTGCAGTGCTTACGAACGCCAACACGAACAAAAAGAAACACACGTACACGCTGCCAACAGAAGTCACTGCCTTGCTGTAGCGCCATTCACTCACTCGTGCGCAATGAAGCGCTTCAACGCTGACTTTTCTATTCCGATGCCGATTGTAATTCCAATTCGAATTGCTTTTACCCTTTCCGTTCCGTTTCGTAAAATCATCAGCGTGGCTAAATGCAGTGGCATCATTTCCGCATAGCCACTCAACTACGCGTTATTCGTGTTTGTTATAGTGTGTGTGTCTGTGAAGTTAACTGCATGCTTTCGTGTATGTGTGTCTGTGTGTGCGTCGTATTTTAAGTTAAGCGCTTAATTGTCTTTTAAGCTCTTTCTGTTTAAATGCGCTTGTCTCTTTGTCACTGCGGACACATGCAAAGGCACTAGCGCTCCAAGTGTGCACGTATATGAGTGTTTACTTAAAGAAATATTTTTCCTTTAGCGCTCTACTTATTAAGTGGCTAACTGTGAATAGCTGCCGCTGCTGCTTCCATTGGCTTTCCAGCGTGTGCCTGATTTATTCATTCAAGATTGAAAATCAACTTTACTGCTAATGAGTGCGCGGGTGTGCCACTGCGTATGTGTGACTTGCTGAGGAAATATTTGAAAGGATAACTCGCCGTTGCTCTCCAATTGCACTTTGTTAATTTGACTGTCAAGTGGCGTTCTGAAATAACAATAACGAAAAGTCTTTTCTTTTTTCTTGTGTTATGCACTCACTTACGTAACTGGCTGCGCTGGTTGGCTCGAATGCGTTTTACGCAAATTAATTTCGTTGTACTCGCAAGACAGCTAACCTACATTCTGCATTAACTGCCAGCAGTAAGGGACAATAATAAATTGTTGGGTTGCGCACACCTAACATGATGACAAGGCAAGTTTAGAGTTATTTGACGTACACATGTTTTGCTAGGAGCTTTTAAAGTTAGTGATGTTTCATTATATAATGCAATTTATTTACTTGTTTTTTACTGCACTTTAACAATCAGCAATTCATTTTGAAAAATTCGAATTCACTGGTTCAAGTTGCCGAAGTTGCCAAAATTTTAAAAGATGCTTCATACAAAAATTCAAAATAATTTCGAGTAAATATATTAAAATTCTTAAAGAGCTGTTCAAACTAATGAAGAGAAAATCATTTGGTACTTAATAAAAACTGTCATTAATCGAAATGTGGACGAGAGGCTGGATTAATTATGCACTTTTCTTCTAGAACTAAAATCAATGTGAACACATTTTGTATAAAACTTTATCATCAGATACTTTCTTCTTTACTGGCGTAGGCACCGCTTACGTGGTTATAGCCGAGAGCCAGTCGTTTCTTCTTTTCGCAATGTGGCGCCAATTGGTGATTCCAAACGAAGCCAGGTCCTTCTCCACCTGATCTTTCCTCTTCTTCTGCTTCCCCCGGCGGGTACTAGTTACGTCGAATACTTTCAGAGCTGGAGTGTTTTCGTCCATACGCACGACATGACCTAGCCAGCGTAGCCGCTGCTTTTAATTTGTTGAACTATGTATGTCAATGTCGTGGTATATCTCATACAGCTCATTGTTCCATCGAATGCGATATTCGCCATGGCCAACGGGCAAAGGACCATAAATCTCTAGCAGAACTTTTCTCTCGAAAAGTCGCAACGTCGACTCATCAGTTGTTGTCATCGTTCATGCCTCTGCACCATGTAGCAGGACGGCAATAATGAGCGACTTATAGAGTTTGGTTTTTGTTCGTCGAGAGAGGACTTTACTTCTCAATTGCCTACTCAATCAGAAGTAGCAAGAGTTATTATTCCTTGGATTTCGAGGCTGACGTTGTTGTTGGTGTTGATGCTGGTTCCAAGATAGGCGAAATTGTCTACGACTTCGAAGATATGACTGTCAACAGTGACGTGGGAGCCTAGTCGTGAGTGCGACGACTGTTGGTTTGACAGGAGGCTTTTCGTCTTGCCCTCGTTCCCCACCAGACCCGTTTGCTTCGCTGCATTATCCATTCTGGAGAAGATGGACCTACTCTATTTAGTTCTGCAGCTCGAATTATTTTCTCCAAGAGTAGATTGAAGAAGTCGCATGAAAGAGAGTCGCCTTGTCTGAAGCCTCGTTTGAAATCGAAAGGTTCTTCCCGATCATGATGGAGCTTTTGGTATTGCTCAACGTCAATTTACACAGACGTATTAGTTTTGTGGGGATACCAAATTCAGACAGCGGTATAAAGGTAGCTTTTTTTCGTGCTGTCAAAAGCAGCTTTGAAATCGACGAAGAGGTAGTGTGTGTCGATTCTCTTTTCACGGGTCTTTTCCGATATTTGGCGTATGGTGAATATCTGGTCAACTGTTGATTTTCCAATCCTAAGACCGCTCTCATAAAGTCCAATCAGTTTTTGACTTTGGGCCTTAATCTTTCACACAATACGCTCGATAGAACCTCAAATGTGATGTTGAGGCTAATTCCAGCGCACAACACTGGGGCGGTACGGTTCGCCTTCTTACTTTAGCTTGCCTTCAAACGAATGTTTCCCAGAGGATACGGTTCTTCTTACTTTCCCAAGTGAATAACGCTCAGACAACTTCTTACGATATTTGAAAACTCTATCTTTTACAAATGAAATCCTCTTAAAGATATCGAAGTAAATTCTTATATTACATATTCAAATCAAATCTGATCGAATTAACATGTACATATGTATATCCCCATACTCAGTAGTTTTTTTTTCTTCAAAAACCAATTTTAATTTTTATGTGTACATTCAAAGGATTCATGTGTAAAAAACGTAACCAAAAACATTACCCATCATTCCACTATATAAAACCTTTGTGTGGGCTTTCATGCACCATTTTTTACCAATTAACAAAATGACAATACAAACATTGAGCTAATTTGGAACTGTATCAAAAATCCAACAAAACACGGCGCTACCCTCCGCTTGCACGCTGCGTATGAACTAACGGCCAGACATATACACTTTTATCCGACATACAGTTGGCGGGCTGCTTTGCTAAAAACACAAAAAAACAAAAGGAGGTTTGAATATATTTCTACAGGGTTTTCCATTAAGAGTGATATGATTCCTTTTCGAAAAAAAATCACACACACTAATTGTTAGAGAAATTCAAATATTTTTTATTTAGTGTGAAGTACATTCGATATAATTAAGTTCTGAACATAACATTATTCAAATGGTCCTCAAGACTTCTCTTGCAGGAACATTTTTGATGAATCCAGCCCGATATATGCTATGAATAGCACTCCAATATTGACTTCAAAAGCTTGAAGAGAGTTTAATTTATTGCTTAAGACTCATGACTTCAAACAATCCCACAAGAAGTAAAGGTGCGTTCCAAAGTAAACAGGACTTTTTGAATCTAGCGCCCCCTAGTGGCACCATCTATATGTCGACTGGTGCGTTAGAGTTTGCTATCTTTATCGATTGTCCAGTGATATTCATGATATTTCATGGATTGGAAGTGAAGTTATTGCGTTTCAAGTGTCAGTATGTTTGTGTTATCTGTGCGAAAATGAGCTTCGAACAAAGAGCCAACATTAAATTTTGTTTTAAAACTGGTAAAACTTTTACCGGAACGTTTCAATTGATGAAATAAGTTTATGGCGATGATTTACTATCTCGTAGCAGAGTGCCCGAGTGGTTTCAAAGTGGTCGTGAGGACTTAAATGACGATCAACATGTGTGCCAATCAAAATCCGTGATCACCGGAAATTCCATTGAAACTGTGCGGGAATTCATCAAAAATCAGCCGAAATCATCATTGAAATTCATGGAAATGGAATTGAACATCTCCAAGACATCGATTTATCGCATTTGAACGAACATTTGGGCTTACGAAAAGTGTGTGCACGGTTTGTTCCGCACAAATTGACTGACGACCAAAAATTGCTCAGAATCCAACTTCCAATCCATTTATTTGACCAAAAATCACATTTTGACCATTAACCACTCTCCGTATTCAACTGATATGGCACCGTGCAACTTCTTCCTTTTCGGAAAAATGCATTTGCCCATGAAAGGAAAGCGTTATGCAGACATATAGGCCATTCAAAAGGCTTGCACCGGCATACTGGCGGCCATACCAGCCAACGAGCTAAAACACACGTTCGACATGCTTTTGAACCGTGCAAAAAGTTGTATTGAAGCAGAAGGAGACTATTTTAAATAAAATAAATTGATTTTGCTGAAAAAACCATTTGTTCTTTTTTTTTAAGTCCTGTTTACTTTGGAAGCGCACCTTGTAGTATAATGGTATTAAATCACAACTTCTTGAAGGCCATTCAATATCAAAGCTGTACATAACTCAAAAATATTAAAATATCGATTTAAATTTTTAATTTATTATTTTAAACGTATAAACTATAAAAAATTGAAATGCTGAAGACATGCCTCGTCCTGGACAACCTTTGATCTCTTCAACTGTTGAAAATATTAAAAAAGTTAATAAAAATCGTTAGGCAAATATTATAGACATGGCAAGGGAGCTTGACATCTCTCGCGATAAAGCTGAATTTTTTTCAAAAAGAGTGCCATAAGCACGTTTCTTTGAACATGCCGAAAGCTAAAAATAATTTCGCCAAAGCCACTCAAAAGTCAAGGTGATGCTCACAGTTTTTTCGATATTCGTGGTTTGGTGCATCATGAATTTTTTCAGAGGGACAGGCTGTTAATAAGGAGTTATATCTGACAGTATTGGAGCGTACGTCAAAAATGGCCGGAATTGTGGAAGAACAATTCATGGATTTTACACGATGAGCCACCATCGCCATCAAGCCACGATTTGCGTTCGTTTATGTAATAATTTCCGTTTACTTTTTTGTCACACTGTATATGCTATTGCTAATATATGCTATAAACTCTACATATATTTGATTTTTTTTGATTTCTCTCTATATTTTTTCTTTTTGGCAATTGCGATTGTTGTTGCAGCTTTGTTACGAATATTTTTGGCGCCAACAAACCATTCTCTTAATTTGCAACATTTATCAAGTCGCACAGCAATAACAATTACGAGAAGTTAAAAAAAATATGCTACTTTTTGTTGTTGGCCAGTTACAAAGAACATCAAATTTGCTGGTCAGTAGAAATACCGAAGTTCCAAAAACCAACGAAAATAAATGCCTTTATATTTTGTTGTACGCTGACAAATGCATAGCATCTTTTTTTTGTTTTTTTTTTTGTTTTTGGTAGCCGCTGAGTAAACACTTTTATTAACAGTTGTTTCGTCAGTGTCGAGCAAACGAATATATTTGTCATGGAAATGCAGCAAATATTCAATATTATTATAAAAAGAATGTTTCTCATTTTATCCCAACCTGCAGAATAAGTCTCATTGTCATCAAGTGATACATAAATTTATGAAAGTATTTTACAAAGAAAGTGGTATAAGATCGTTTTTAGTAAAAAAAATCGTATTTAATTTACCATTGCATGTCCATAGCGCACATCGAACGACTGAACTCTTTCTTGCCTACCAAGCATTCAACTACCTACAACTCCTCCAGAAGACTACAGCTATTTCAATTTAACAGTTACTCATACACACCACTTACCACATGCCCGGCAGCTACACTTCGACTAGACGCTCGGGCTCACGCTGCGTTGATTGTGTTTTTGGCTGCAAATGAAATAATTGTTTTTGCGCCTCAAAGTAGGCTAAACGCATACTTACTGATTTATATGACAAACTTTTTCACACATTAGTATGTGGCAAGTTGCAACTTTGAAGTTGCAGCAACTTGGAAACTGCTCGTATATTCAACACACACACAAACGCACACACACAGGCACAGCGCGTCCACTTGAAAGCTCAGCGCCTTTGTGCGTGTCTCTCCCCACACTGCAACCATACCAGTGAACGGTAAATATTTCGTTGCCGCATCGTCAGATGTGTTGCATAAACTTTGTTGCCTCATTGCCGTTGGCGCTGCCACTGCTTGCTGCTGTTGTGTTGGAAATTTACGATTTGGCAGGCTGGATTGCAGTAAATTTTGTGTCATTTGGAAGTTATGGTGGATTTCTTGCATTACATTGCATCGCCACTTCAAAATAGTTAGAAGACAGCGCAAAAAAGGCTGCACGAGTGGCGGCGCACACACACACCGACACATTGCGGAAGCAAAATGAAACGAAACGAAAATGATTAGTTAATTCATCTGGTGACACAAAGTTACGAAAGTTTCTTGTCGGCTAGCGAAAAGAGTAAAAATAACATTGAACTAATTTTGGCACTCAAATACGCACACTTGCAAAGCAAATACACGGTTAGTGAAGACATCAGCCAGTTGGTGCTTTGTTAATTTATTGTCAGCGTTCTCAAGATTTTTTGCTACATTGTTTCGGTATCGAAAGGATTACATTTACAGAACATACTGTACACTCTCGAAAGAGTTTATTTTTCTCGTTATTTCAAATTTAGTAAAATTTCAAATAAACCACATAATTCACTCTATAGTCGTTGCTGACAAACATTTTTGCAATTCGTCGTTCTAAGATTTTTTTACTATTTGCCGATACGTGGCTGATAGTGACAGAGATACTGCTCCTACCACAGTTGTTTCCGATAAAGTCCTTTATCTTCATCTCGCCATAGACTGTTAACTCAGACGCATTTTCCAAAATTGTTCGGTACTACAACCATAATTACAATATCAACCAAACGAGTCATAACGCCCTGAAAGAAAGGATGACGGCCAGCAGAAATATGTCAAAATTCATCTATTAATGTTGGAAATCAATTTTTTTCTGGCATACTGAAAGTTCCAAATAGCTAAAACTCGGACTTAGTACCTGAAATTGAAACTTAAAGTGAAAGTTGGAAATTTTTTCTCAAAGAACCCAAAGTCAAAATCCATGTGGAGTAAAATACGAGAAGTATGCAAAAACTAACAGGAATGTCTTTTCTTTGAAAAAAAAATTTTATTCGTCTACATTAATGTGTCGTCCGCAAAATAATACCGATCGTTACGTAAAGAGTTTTTCAATAGGGAGCTACAAAAGTAAACCGATGGGGAGAGCAAACGACGACATGTATTTTCTCGTTCGCCTTCGTCAATAAGCAAAATATGTGTTATTGTTCAGACAACAATTCATACGTACTCCACGATTCACCATTGCATCCCGAAAAAATTACGGTTTGGTGCGATTTATGGGCTGGCGACGTCACTAGGCCATCCTGATCAAGACCGGCAATGAAGCCGGATATTTTTTGTTCGAATTATACGGACTTGCACAATATGTGGTTCCAACAGGACAGCGTCACACAGCGAATGTCACAATCGGTTTATTGAAAACCAAGTTTGTTGAACGTGTGATCTCACGAAATGGCCCAATCACTTGGCCGCCTCGGTAGTGCGATTTGACGCCGTTTCCTGTGAGACTACGCCCAATCTATGGTCTCTGCGATTTATTTTTTAAAACGACAGGCCTTTTCAAGTTCTTTTTATTTTTGGAAATATGAAAAAGACACGTGGTTACAGACCAAGTAGCAATGAATACATATGAAATGATTTATGGTACTTCGAGGTATGTATGTATATCAGCATAGCAAAGTCAAAAAAATTTACAATTGGGTTCTCCAAATTTCCGTTTTATTTTGCAGATTGCCGTTATTTTCTAAACACACCTCATATAGCTGCAACAATACTCATACACAATTAAGTAAGATTTCAGGACTAATGTTAACTAACTTAAACCTCTCATACAAGTATACCCAAATAAATCCATTATTTTCCAATGGATAGCTTTCGTAGTCTATACTTGCGTTGTATAAATAGTGACTTATCACAATTTTACATGTAACTTTTAGTACCGATCTCGAACCAAGTGATTACTACCAGTCGACTGAATTTGCTAGTGAAGAAATCTCCTTAAAAGAAGCTTGTGAAAATGGACTACACAGTTTTTTTCCAATATAGATGAGGGTTTCCATAAAAAGCTTTAAGAAATTACTTTCAAATGCCAACATGTTATGGAACAAAACTAGACCGGTTGGCTACAACCATTTTTGATCGTGTTTTTCTCAAACATGGTTTTCAATGTCGGTAGACAGGACTTCTCAGAAACTAGTAGAGCGATATTATTGAAGTTTTTACAGTTCTTCTAAATAGCATGATTAAACCACGGATTTTTTCGGCTACAACCAATTTTTTCAAGGCAGTTTGCGATAATGACTGGAACTAAAATCATACTGTTTCGTTTACAAAATGCAAAAAATTCAATTTTTCCAAATTCTTTGATTATTTACAACTTATACTGATCTACTAACCAATGAAATTTGATTGGTGGATTTTAGAAGCATCCTTCGACTGTTATGCTGACCACCGCGAGTAGACTTTTTGGCGGTGCCTCTGGAAACTCGCTGCCAATGACAGAACACCCAAAAATTTTTTATGAAAAAATTAAAAAAATTTTATTCAAAGGTAGTTTATTTATAAGCTCAAAAGTTGTAAAAAATTAATATATTTATTATTTGAGAAAATGGTGGAAATAGGCATTAATCGGTCGTCAAAACCCACATAACCCTTTAAAAGAGATCATAAAAATTCATCAAATCATCAACAGCTACACGGCTTACAGCATTTAAAACTGCTGGTATATCGAATGACACTAATTCTAATAAGGCAGTTACATACCTAAAAAACTAGGCTAACTGTAAACATGAAGCCCCTACCTATAATAAGCAGTGAAATAACGTCATAAATATCCATTTCATAAAAGAAGGAATTGCAGGTCATCCAATCATTTAATCAGCAACAGTAGCATACCATATTTATATTATCAATCGGCTAAAATTACTTTTATTCATATTATCACACATATTTGTGTTCCTTTTTATGATGTTAACGATGAGTTTGCCAATTTCCGGCATTAGTTTTGCGTATAAATTATTATATAAATAGAATAATAATTGAAATGCGTGGTCATTTGTTCATCAAAAGGATTCTCTCACTGAAAATAGCCTAACACAATAAATATTTATGATACCCGTTTTGAATAAATGCATTTCTAAGTATTCACAATCATCAGACAAAGAAAATGGTTTATATTTAGAAGAGCAGACCCACAGTGTGGGCAAGGCGTATTATGTTTATGATACAATATTCCTTTCATGACACAGACTGAATTGAGTTCATAAAAATATATATTTGAAACTTATTCAATAAAATCTAGTAATACAAATACATACATTTTTTAGAAGTAAATAAGCTTTCAAATAACAAAAGTTCAACATTCATAACGATTTCTCAAGCTCAACTCATTACTTCCATATACATATGTATGTAACATTGACTTCCAAAAATTTTTTATATTATAAAGAGGAGTTTCACACACTCTGCTACATACATACTTACATTCATTGTGTAGTAAAAAATCATGGCAATTCGTAACGGCATTTCGTCAAGGTGATTTCGTGATAATAACAAATACTCCTCGGGATATTTACTACTAAACGCCTTTGCTCTTTTACAAGTGAGACTCATATGCAAATAAATAGAGACCGTGCAATGGATTCATGGCTGTAAATAAAAAGCAAAGAATATGCAATAAAGCAAATATCGACACTCGGCAAAGCCATACAAATATTGGCAGTTACAGTGCCGTGTAAATATTATAGTCATATAATGCTATGAATTTGTCTGTGCAAGTAAAATTTAAATTTCAAACAAGTTACGCTATGCCTATATGAAGAGACATTTTTGAAGATGATTTCAGGGTTAGATGGGTTTCCGAGGGTAAAATACAGCCTTTTTCAAAAACTTTTTTCTCATAAAAAAAATTAAATATTTTATTAGAATTAAATTTTTGCTACAAACATAAACTATTAGCAAAGAAATTCTGAAATTTTTGGAAAAAAATATTTTAAACTTTGCCATTATGACGCCATTTCAGGGGACCCCTTGGAAAAAAGATGCGTCCACGTTGGCAGGAAAACTCTTTATATGATCATCTACAGTGAAAAAAGTACGGGTTTTAGTTAAAACCTTAACTTACAACTTGGACGAAGGAAAAAAACTGAAAATTGAATTTTTGGCAGACATTTTTACGTTTAAAATTCACTCACTTTACCATACATACATATATCGGAGCTCTAACGCAAATGAGTGCGGTGTATACACTATAAACATTTAGTAGAAATCGTTTAAGCCCATTCCCGATACGCAAACTCTAAATATTTCAGTGCACAAACAGAAATAAATGCCTTGCCACCTGCGCCACAATAATATCAGCGCCAAATGCACCAGATTCACAAGCTTAACTGAACGATTTGTCTTAAGCAAATAAACACTCGCATAAACACCTATATATTGCGTCAATACAAAGTGCGGAGGAGTCGCAACGATTTGCATAATCAAATAGATGCAATTGTGCGCCACACGCCGCAATCAAGTAGGGGTAAATGCAATGGGTAAATTCAGTATGAAGCCTTGTTTTCTTGGATTGTGTGCAAACATTTGTGGAAGCCAGAGCGCTGCAAGCGACATATACTGATCGGGTTCAATGCGTTACATATATATATGTATGTACCTAATTATAGTTGCGGAAATGCTCTCTTTATTTAATAAAAGGAAAATGTTGCGGTACAGCTCTGCTATCAGCCGTAAGGTATGCTTCAATTTTGAATGATACTGCCACAAAGCATTTCTACGGCTTACCCAAAAGGTTTATAGTTCTTTTGTAACTTACTTAAATTTTACTTAGTACCGAATTAAGCTTCATTGAACTTTTTCGGGTTTACTTACATAAATTTGTGCGAGTTCTATTTGGTAATTTATGGTAAAGAAATTCTTAAACAAAAAGTAATAATTTTGAAACTCAAAATATATTAGGTAAATGAGCAAAGAGTCAACCACTGCTTGGGTTCACAAGAAAACATAAAATTCCTCTATGGAAGTTCACTTCGATAAATAGAACACAACTCTCTCTTAAGGACCGCATCAAGTACCTTAGGGTAGTCTTGGACAGCATATTGCTGTAGCAGCACAACGTGAAAGAAAGGGTGAAAAATCTAGCAATAATTTATATGCGTGTAGGCAGATCCTCGACGCAACCCTGGGGCTATTTTCCTCTCACATGAACTAATGATATAAAGCTATTGCAAGACCAATTCCGCTCTGCGGTAGTAGTACGTTGGACAAGCGTAAGGAAATCCAACTACCGAAAGCCAAGTGAAAGGGTTCAGAGGCTTGCTGCGCTGTACATAACGGGAGCGTTAAAAATAACTCCAACGGCGGCTCTTGAACTGGTACCAAACCTGCCACCTATAGACTTCTTCGCTGAAAACTGCGCAGCAAAATCGAAAGGAAGACTACTGGCTGCAGGAGACTTTATATAGAACATATAGAACCTTCGGACATAGCTCGTTGGGTAATGGCGGTTTGGCAAACACCGTCTACATGATCCTATTTTTCAACTGAAAAAACAGATTCAAAGTAAACCTAAAAAAAAATTGTTTGCAGTAAAAAACCTCTATTCGAGCCGAACATAAACCTCGAAGTTGATGCGGGGATATACTGTCCTGAGTTAGGCCTTTTAAATTGTCAGATTACTGCAGCATATTTCAAGCTGGGGTCTTTGCTATTGCGAAAACCGCGGAGCTAGTCTATAATGCACCTGCAGGCAATTCCAGAGTCAACATCCACATAGACAGCCAAGCAGCAACTTCACTTCTACTGGATTCCAGGCCACAAATGCATCGAGAGCAGTGAAATAGTAGACAAGATTGCCAAGAATGGTGTACGGCACTTGTTAGAAGAGACTGTGGGAGCATCATCGGAATACAAACTGGTCACTGTCTACTGGCTACACACGCTCGCAGAATGGCGCTGACAGATCGAGAAGACTGCAGCAAAGCACCAGGAAAACAATGGAGGAGGTATCGATAATGAGGCCAAGGAATTTTCTAAAGGACGATTATTCCTCTGACGACTGGACCATCTGATATCGCAAAGGACCAAAACTGGTCTATGCGTTGCTCATTGGGCTACCAGATTCATGTACCTAACCTATGATATAAAGTCAGTCGGCAAGTCGAAAATTACAATATTGACTGACTTTATATATTTTTCGCATGAAACTACTATACTATTATCAGGAAAATATTAAAATAATTTATCAAACTACCAATCTTCAGGGCATGAAGTCAACTGGAAGTTCGTAAATCCTTATATTAGGAAAATTTATAGGGGCTAGGAAAAATATTTATTCAATTTGATGAATTTTCGCTACCGAAACACAATATAATCAAGAAAAAGTTCCCACTGGATTTCTTAAAGATATCACACAAATTGGTATTTTTGATATGAAATGAACTGAAGTCCTAATATTCGATATCAGGTACTCAAAAATTTATGGACCAAAATTGTTCATTAATAGATTATAGTTGCCACATCTTGAAAGCACTAGTTGAGCAGAACTTTTTACAATATTTCCGTATATTTTTTCTTTTCTATAACTCGCCGACGAAAGCTAGACAGTACAAGTAAATCAGCGACTGCAGATATGACCTGCACAAACTATCTAACGGGCTTAAAATGAACTTACATACGTTCAGAAGGCTAGAATTGTTAGAAAACTTCAGTGAAGACGATTTTTCGTGAGAAGTAAAAATTATTTTTTATTGAGGAAATGTAAATACTTTTGGGTGTATTTGAAACTCTTATATATATTACCTTAAGATAATAAGTGTATATTAATTTTGGTCCTTTTTTATTAACTTTCGTATGAATAATGCATAATAACAGTATTCCACTATCTTAGTATTATTAGAGATTATATCTTAATTACTAAAACATACACTCAAAAACTGATGCTCCCCATGTCTCAATAAGCGTAGACTCACTCATGACTTAAACATACACGTGCAATATATTTTCAGCTTCTTCAAGATGTCACCAGTAACTAATGATTATGCATTATTAATCTGGCTAAAATGTCCACTTGCGGAACTAAGACAGCACAATGTTAATGAGCAGCAAAACAAATGTCAAGAATATAAATAAAACAAATACGGATAATTATACGAGAGCAAAGCAGTAGCTGGAAGCCATGCCACAGACCAAGACAAACTCAAAGTCATCAAGAAGCAGCTGGAGGACAATTATATAAAAAACGTAAACAAGTAAGCATAAATACTCCTGTTCATATCATTCTCTCTCGTCCAGCAAATCTTAAACGCATTCAAGTGCAATAATTAATCAAATACGAATCCCCTAAGTGCTGACCTCAGGGAAAATTAAGCGAAAGTACCTTGCCAGCGAATAAGTAGTTGCTGTGCACGTTAATTAATGATAGTACAGTAAATTAATTGGCAGTTAATCATTTTCTAAATGCTTATGATTAAATGTGTAATGGAGTCAATACAAGCATAATCAATGCTAAAGACACACACACACATACAAATATAGTATATGAAATATATGAAACAAATCTACATCTTCTTGAGAAGTATTTGCTTACTCGTGGCAACGGCCTGTGCTCTCGCCCGCAGATTGAAAGCCTTATTTACAGACAATAAATCTCAGTTTAACAAATGTTTCGGACCAATGCGTCACAATATATCATACATTTAAATAAATAAAACGAATTGGTGTAAATCGAATAAGCAACAACCGTAGAGGCTTCGAACCTGCCGCTTACACTCACAACAGTCAATATGTGTGTGTGTGTGTGTTTGCATATGTGCGCGTGTGCGAGACAAACGGCTAAACTATTAACTGCAAAGTCGAACCCAAATCGAAGTCAGTTGGACGCAGAAAAAAGTGAATCCCAACTCACACACACATACATAACAGTAAACATATACATACAAGCTAAGGTAGGTTGAATGTCGCAACCAAGTTAGGAGCAAATTTTCTCCAGCAAACCTAACGCCGCAAAACTCCAGCAGGATAAATGAAGGCAATTACGTAAATCGATGCATCAAGCGAAACCGAGCAAACCGAACGATTCAACTACAGTAGGAAACCTAAAAAACCAAGAATGATATCGGCGTGCAGCTATCCATCCGCTGACCAAAGCAGACCAGCAGTTCAAATATTTAATAGAAAAAAAGGTTGTTGCAAGAAAGCTCGGAGCCTGCTGGTAAGTGTGCTACGAGCAAAAAGGTAGCAGCATGCGGAACTCATGTGATAGTTGTATGTGTGTAAGTGTATACGTACGTGTGTGGAAAAAGGGCAGCGTTTGCATGCTCCCCAACAATGATGTATTGTCGGTGAGGTCGATTTAGCTGAAGCTATTGGCCGCAGCTAAGGAAGAAATACATCAAAGCAAAAAACTTTGGCAGCAGCATAAAAAGCGTAAAGGGTTGCAGTACCTTGTTTCCGGAAATGCGAGCAAGATTTGTTGACATAAATTTGGGTTTGTGTGCGCAAATATACACGTACCTTTATATATATGTATATGGGGTTAGTTTGACACAGATACGTGTTTATTAGCGTGATCAAAATGACCACATTATTAGAATATTGCTGGAGTCTTAAGTTGAACTTGAAAGAAAGTATGGAGGTTAGTGTTTTCTGTGTGAATTGAAACTTAAGAAAATGTACGAACCATAATAATATGATTTACTGCCATTTATCTATTATCATATCCCCTAGAGTGTAGATATAGAGAGCTCTCTTACGTAGTCCATATTTTTCTTCTTCTTTATTGGCGAAGACAGCGCTTACACGGTTATATACAAATTTTCAACAACGCAACAGTCGTTCTTCCTTTTCGCTGTTTAGCGCCAATTGAAGATTCAAAATGTAACCAGGTTCTTCTCCACCTGGTCTTTCCAACGGAGTGGAGGTCCCCCTCTTCTAGTGCCTTGCGTGAACTGCGTCAAATACTTTCAGAGCTGGAATGTTTTCGTCCATTCGGACCTCATGACCTAGCCGCTGTCTTTTAATTCGCTGCACTATGTCAATGACGTCGTATATCTCATAGAGCCCATCGTTCCATCGAATGCGATATTCGCCGTGGCCAATGAGCAAAAGACCATAAATCTTCCGCAGAACTTTTCTTTCGAAAACTCATAACGCCGACTCATCACATTTTGTCGTTGTCCATGCCTCTGCTCCATATAACAGCACGGGGATGATGAGTGACTTGTAGAATTTGGTCTTTGTTCGTTGTGCAACGACTGTTTATTTGATGACAGGAGATATTTCATATTGCCCTCGTTCAATACCAAACCCATTTGCTTTGCTTCCTTATCCAGTCTGGAGAAAACAGAACTAACGACGCGGATGTTGAAGCCAATGATATCAATATCATCAGCGTATGCCAGCAGCTGTACACTCTTATAGAAAATGGTACCTACTGGATTAAGTTCTGCAACTCGAATTACTCTCGAGAGTAGATTGGAGAAGTCGCATTTTAGGGAATCACCTTGCTTGAGACCTTTTTTGGTATCACCATCTCCATGTATTATGCTCTCACTGTCCTTCAGCAGGCTGGAGAAGTATTCCCTCCGTAATCTCAGTATGCTCTGGGCATCAATCACTGGATCACTACAGAGTATTCTACAAGAATATGCCGCGGTCTTGGAACCTTCTGTTAGTCGCCGCCTCTTTTCGGAGCATTTTCTAACATTACACTGTCGGGCAGCTTGTCAAGCGTACTCACGCATTTCGGACTCTATTTATTTTGTCTGCAAATGCGTCTCGATTCCCTCTTCAACTCTCGGTGTCTATCCCACCCCGCACGTGTTGTGGTCGATTGTAAAAATCGTTCGGCTTTCTGTTGTGATTGCAGCTTGTCGACATCGTACCTTCCCTGTGTTTGTTGATGAGCGTGCTTTTTTGAAGAGAGACGGATGTCTTCGCTTCAACAAGATAGTGGTCCGTGTCTATGCATAGACCTCGGAGTGATCGCACATCTAAAACACTGGAGACGTGTCTTCCGTCTATCACAACATGATATATCTGTTTGGTGGCTTTTCGATCTGGAGACAGCCAGGTAACTTGACACTATTTCATTAGTTGCATAAAAACTATATGCTTCCTAAGGTACGAGTAAATCAAAGTAAAGCCTCCAGATACTGCCTAGCAAATTTTTCCGCTAAATTTAACCTCAAAATTAGACTAATTAAAATGTTTAACAAAAATATTGCCAGATCTCTGCGGATATATTTCCAATTATAATGACGGTACTGATTTCGATGAGGTCTCCATATTAGTCTATACTTAAAATTCAACCAACCTAGAATTCATAAATTTCCATGAAGTTTTCCTCAACATATTTTGATAATCTAATAGATCAAAAACAAATGTGATGTTAGAACACAATTTTTATGAGTGTTTCTTACCATGTAATGAACATTGTATAATTAACATTTAATTGCTCACATATTTTGTACGCAGTGTCTTATAGGGTACATTTCAGAACTTCAGTCAGCGATTTATAACCATTTTATCTTGAACTTTGTATAAATTATATAAATTTAGATAAATAAAGCAAATTGTTTAAATTACATCAAATCACAACTCCAGCCAACTCTTCTCTACTGACCAATGACAAACGCTGAAGGCATATACACTATACTCTACCATATTGACTTTTTCGTGTGCTTAAGCTTAGCAACCAACCTAACAAATATATAACATACACATTATTAACAGCCTAGCATAAGCACAGGATCAAAAAAAAACTATTATGATTAATGAACACTAACACTTCCGCATACTCAAACTGCTATCTTATTTCGCCACTGGCGCTGTGATGAATTGGTGCCTCTTCATAATATTTATGCATAACAAAATGTTTGCACAATTCTTTCGAGGAAGATGGTAATCGGTGTTGGCAGTGAGGTATTAAATTTATGAGCGCACATAATTTGCATATGTTGCTTGGAACACACACACACACTGATTTACCAACAATACAACAACAAAACAAACTAATATCATATACAACGACCGTAAGCGACAGCAACAAGCACCAATACCCACACGCATATCTAATACCAACCAAACATATTCACAGCAATAACTATGGCAGCAACAACCACACGTTGTAATTAATCACTGTGCAACTGATTGTGCGGCGGAAATGCGTCGCTCGCCTCAAATGTCTTAACGTGGCGCAAACGGCTGCCTAAGCAGTTAAATACATTTGAGAACATATTTACAGCTCTGCGGTAAATTAATGGTGCCAACAACCTCACATATGCTTACGGTGCTACGAACTGCTGGCGCAACTTTCCAACAGCGACATTTGTTAATGAGCAGCAAAGTTAGCATCGTTAACTGAAATTGTCATAATTTCATAATTTTTCTGTGTTTGCCAAAGACAATAACAAAGCAAAAGGCAACTAATATAAAATAAAATTAGATAATCCATTTTTGTTGCTTTTGGGGAGTTTGCAAAGCGAAAGATTAATTAGTATTTTTGAAAGAGTGAAAATCTGTTGTAAGCATTGCCAATGCACAAACAATCAAACCCGGAAAAATATTGGCAATGATAAATTATCTGCATGTGTAGTATTTCTAGCTGATTGTGGGCTGGAAGCGCTTGATGTGAGCATATGTGACACATATATTTTACTACTTTTATTTCTTTGCAATTCAACTTTTCCGTGGAAAATTTTTTAAAATATTGAAATGCAGTAATTTGGTGTTTAGAATTTCACCCCTAACAAAATTTTAATAATTATTATCTATTTAAGCCAAGCTGAGAGGAAATGATATAGTGGACATCAACACATCTCGAATAAATTATAATCAGTATTTTATTCTGTTTTTAATTCATTCAGCTAAAATGTGAATTCTTTTCGAAAATTGCCTGCAGTTGGATATCAGATCCATAAATACTATTCCAAATTCCCAAGAAATTGCACTAAGTTTTGTGTGCGGAATCAAATTTCTGGTGCTATAACGTTCAGAATGTTGGAAAAGTCCTTCGTTGATAATCATTTGTTGCGAGAAAGTGTCTTTGGTTGGCACAAATCATTCAAAGAGGATCTAGAATGCGTTGACGATGAACCACGTCCAAGACTGTCATCAACATCAACTGATGATCAACACGTAAATAATATAAAAGGATTGGTGCTTAAAAATCAAGATTAATAGTCAGAAATCTTAGTGGCATCGTTAAAATATCGAAAGGATCAGTGAAAGCCATTTTAATGGTTCATTTGGCCCTATGAAAAGTGAAAGAAGGATTGGTTCCAAAATCACTAAATTATTTCGAAAAACAACGTCGCCTTAACGTCTGTGAAACAATGCTTTCCGATTACCAGGACGTCATGAAACGTATTATTTGTTTTGGATCTATGCTTACGACCTGGAAAAAGGCAATCAATCAGCTTAATATCGGTGCAAAGATGAGCCGAAGGTGAAAAAACACGTCAAACAATGACAAAAATCAGGGTTATGTTGAAAGTTTACTTCAATTATCGAGGTGTGATGCATTCCGACCAAACTGGCCAAACTGTCAGAAATGAATACTATTATAGTGTTATGAAAAATTTGCGCGAAGCTATTCGTAAAAAGAGGCCTGAATTATTGGTCGACAATTCTTGCATACCGCATAGATTCTTCGTGAGTTTTTCGCCAAATTTTCATCCAATTTCGTGTCGGAACCACCGCATTTTGATTTAATTAACTCCATGTAACTTTTGGATATTCAGAAAACTCAAACGACCGCTTCGGGTAAGCCCTTTTGAGCCAATTGAAGCCATTAAACGTGAATCGCTACGCGCATTGAAGGCTAACCAGAGTAGAGTAGAGTAGCTTTACTACTCGTAAAACATTTCTCAAATATTTTTGAATGTTTTTAACACAAAATTTAATTAAATTCAGATAAAATGTTCATTTACCATTTTCTTGACGTAGTTGTACTCGATTTCTAAAACTGTATAAAAATTCTGAAATATTTTTATGTTTTTATCATCATGAAGACCTGGAAATGAAATGAAGATATAGCGCAGCCATATTAAAAAAAAAAACAATAATGTTAATATTTAATTTTTTTACCACCGCGCCTTACTGTAGGCAACGGTTATGTTGCTTTCTCTCTTACCACAAATAAAGTGTTGCCTACATTTAGCATGAGCCTGAGTACTACATAGATATAAAAAATAACTTACATTTCGATTTCGAACGTATTATTCAAGGTTCAGCAGTCATCTACAGAGTACACAGAGTTGTTAATTGATGATTAAATTTTTTTTCTGAGCTTATACAAATTTATGCTCTTACAAATTTACGCTATTAAACGCTTAATTTGTAAAAGTAAATAAGAAACAATGCAAAAAAACTGCAAGTGCTTAGTTTTCTCATTAAATTTGCACTAACAAAATTTAAACAGACTTTAAGCTTTTACCGCTTGCGATGTTAATAAAGTATTTGAAAAAGCAGCCGTTTTAATGGCCCACAACAACAGCAATTTTATGAGTTGCACGCAAAAGTATGTAACTCATTATGATGTGCATAAAAATTAATTAATAATATAATCAACGCATCAGCAGATTTTTATATTTTTTCACATTTTTCCAACGCAAATGGTTTATACCTGCGTAAATATGTATAGACATTTTTTATATGCACATATACTTATATGTGTAGCTATGACTATTAATTATTATTACTTGCACCTTTGTTAATAATATTCATATATTATTTATTTACATTGGCTTAAATGCTTGTACCATAAATAGCATATGTGTGGACACACACACACACACTTCCATATGTAGGTGTCTGTGCATGAAGCCGCTTGCAACTAGTTACAAAGTGGCATGTGTCTTGGTCAAATGCCATTGGCCGTCAATGAGAAGTTGTTTTAAATGAATTCATAACATCATCCATCAAGCAATCAAAAGTCAATGTAATGTGTAGTTAAGCTGCCAGCGATCAGCGTGTGCGGCCTGCATGCATCGTCCATCAATTACTTAAATAATACACGAGCATGTATTCGTACATTGTACCCTGCAGGTAAATTGTAAATTGTTGAAATTAAACGACTTTGCCAAGACGCGGGCGGCTGCTGCAATGAAAATTGAATCGCCGTAGGATAGGAAACGGAATTGGATTTTCTGATGACTGATGCGTAAAAAAATGTGCTAACATTCGATTAGTGGTTACTTGAAGTCTCGTAATAGAGGGTAAATGATTGGACAGATGCTTAAGCGGAGGCTTTCGTAAAAACTCAATCTCAAGACCACGACAGTCGGGTCTACATAACAAACGTAACGGTCCGAATTTTTCGCCCGATTAAGGACTGTCAATTCGGCAGAATTCTGCCGGTACAACAACAACATAAGGTACTGAAATAATACATGCTAAAAGGGGCTTATTTAAAGGCCACTATCTCCATTTTGAGCAGAGCTTTAATTTTATTGGTTAAATTTGGGCTTTTTTGTGAACTTCCGGGTCAATATTCTTCCATTCTTAGAAATAAAATATAACATATATGAAATAAAATATATATATAATGCGAAAAAATTTGAAATCGATATTCATCTGAAATATTGTGTTTAATATATTGGGTAGTCGAAGAAGTCTTTTCGTATTTCTAATTAAACTTGAACTTATTTTTTTATATTTATAATGAACTTTAATGACCAAAATTTATACCATTTTCGCCGACCACCTTTTGCCATTTTTTCGCTATCAGTATAAAACTTTTCTGGTTTCTCGGCGAAAAACTGCGACAAGTAATTTTCACATCCTTCTATTTAAGCCAACCTTACTCCATTAACGGAGTTCTACATTGACCGAAACCAATGGTGGTCAGATGGTCCAAGGTCAGCGCTATATGGTGGATGCATTAAATCTTCCCAGCTAAGCTCTTCCAGTTTTTTCCTAGTCATCAAAGATGTGTGTGGTCTAGCGTTGTCCTGATGAAAGACGAAGTCCTTCTGTCAATCAGTTCTGGCCATTTTTTCGATTGCATGATTCCTTTCCAATCCCACCAAACACTCAACATAACCTTTCGAGGCGCCAATCCTGGTTTTGGACCATTTTTCTCACCACCAAACACTCAATCATCAATCAGTTCTGCCATTTTTTCGATTTTGCTTCAATCTCATTTGTTTATGGTCAAATGTAAAACCAAGCTTGGACCATGTTGGATATATATATATTTCTCACATCCTGGTTTTGTTGGACCATTTGATCAACTTTTCGTCTCCTGTTACCATTCGCTTCAGAAATGGTACGATTTTATTTCGTTTAAGTAAAGAATCGAACATGTTAATACGGTCCATTAAATTTTTCACAGACAGTTCATGTGCTACCCAAACATTGAGGTTCTTTTTGTAGCCAGCCTGGTTTAAAACCATTTGATAATGAATGTTTAGTTCATGAACTTTGTCATGGCTGCTTATGTGACGGTCCTGGTCAATCTTTTCCATAATTTCATCGACTTTTTCAACGATAGGTCGACTAGAGCGAGGTTCATCTTTCACATCGAAACTTCCAGAACGGAAGCGAGCGAACCATTGTTGTGCTACACGAACTGATATAGCATCGTCTCCGTAAACTTCACAAATTTCATTGGTGGCTTGAGGGGCATTTTTCCCTTCTTTATACAAAAATTTCAATATATAGCGAATTTCTTCATTACTTTTACTCATTTTTGAACACTTTTTTTCAAGTTCCTCGAATTTTTATTTTTAGCTTAAATGAAGCTTGAAATCTCACCTTTCCAACACTATATGGTATGACACAATGTGATTGGTAGCACAGGAGATATACGACTGCAACGGCATCTATTGACAAAATAATAAATTACTTTTTCGACTATCCAATATATAAATCTATATACCATGTATGAAATTTTACTAAACCTAAAAAACTTTGGAGACCCTGTTAATACATACATAATGTATATTATTACTGAAAATGAAAAATAACATCATGTATCATAAGTGAAAAACGAGATATGTAATAGAAACCACTCATATTGAAACAAAATTTGTGTTTTGGTTATAAAATGGTTATATAACTGGTTATGTCTGAGAGCGGAAGCTTGAAATTTTATAATATTACATATACTTATAATATGATGCAGTGAATCGTAGGCAATAAAAAACGCAATTCCGATTTTTTTGATGATACGTTGTTATGCATTTCAGATGACGATATAGAAAGGATCAGCGTCAGGGGCTGAGTTGTTCTAGCCATGTCTGTCTGTCCTTTTGCCGGCTGTCTACATATAAGGCAGCAAGTCCTTCAGTTTTCGAGTTTTGAAGTTTTACACACGTCCCTTTCTCTTCAAGAAGCTGCTCACTTGTCGGAATCACCGCTCTTGGACCGCTAGATCATATAGCTGCCATACAAAAAAATGAAACCTTTGTTTCTTATTTGACAGGATCTTTTATTTGACATAGATTATTTTTGAAGATAACACCACATTTTTCAAAGAAATTGCTCAGATAGGACTACCATAGCATGCAGGCGCCATACAACGCAACCGATCGCAATCAAGGAAAATATCAAAACCGAAATGAAGATGTGTTCGTTTCCAGATTTGGATGTAATTTTACTCATTTCGCATTTATTTCTCCACAGTCGAACTACTTCATTTATTTGATATTATTATTGTTTACAAATATCCCTGCCAGGTCATATCCGACTCATTCGATTGTGTGGCCGTGTGTCTTGGCGTTCACAGGCGCTTGTAACTGACATGTTTACCAACGGCTCCGTGTCATCACTTATAAATCGTATATTTCGTTAAAAATTTGGTTTAATGGTGCACGCACACATGCATATAAATTTATATACATGCATACACATTTATGCGCTGGGAAATACCTTTTATCTCATCACCGCTGAGCCGCTACGCCGCTCGCGCCACTTAAATGCAATTTAACGTTAATTACTTAATGCGAAAAACATAAATAATAATAAACAATGCGTTGAACAATGGAAAAGTGCGCTTATTTTATTTTTTCGCTTTTATTTTGGTTCTTTATTTCCGTAATAAATTTTACAATAAATGAGCATTAAATTGCATTTACTCATCAGCGATAAAAGCTGCCAGCGGAAACATAATATATATACATATATATATGTATACAATTCTTCTTCGCATTTATATGTTGGCCATGCCTTTCACCGTTCGCTCAACACTCAATCGCTACGGTCGCCACTTGAACGATTTCGGCCACTTAGCCGCCATGGCGTATGAGTGATATTTAAGGCGCTCGCTCGTCCATAACCACCGCACCGTATGAATGCGTTTGTATTGGTGAAAATTGTAAAATTTATTCCACTGAAATATTTACCTGCGGTTTAAGATTACTGCAGGCATTTTTACTGTACGCGCACACGCTGGCGTTAATCCTCCGGCCCGCCGCCTAAGGTTGTAGCATTTAAAGTCCATGGCCAGCCGGTCTGCAGCTGCGACTGCGACTGCGACGCCAGCTACGTTTGCGGCGGCATTGAGTGCCCTCGAGCGCACGTGTGAAGTGCACATTCGTTTGGCTGTGAGCGGTTTTGCGTAAAAAACTTTACATCAGCCTCTTAAAGCTCACACACACACACACACATTTTCTCATAGAAGAGTCGTGCGTCGTTTCATGCCTTTTTGCTATTATTTATGTATTTATTTATTTATATATTTATTTTTAATGCATTTAAATCATTCTCTACTCGCACTTTGGCAGGCAGCAGAAAAAATAGTTAAGTGGAAGAATTGCTGCCTTTGGCCCTGAGCCGTCCTTTTGCACTCACTTGCGCAGCGATGCAGTGAATACACTCTCAACGACCAACGCACAAGGGCGAAACGCTCGCCTGCCAGCGTGTGTGCGGCAAGCGATTGTGCACATATGTATATGTATGTGTGCTTTAAATACTGCTGCATTTCGTCGACTGCATAATACTTTAAACTGCATAAGTTCACGTGCTTCCATAACTGTCAGTAAGATTTTCAGCAAAGCTCTAACATAGTTTAGTTTATAAGGCACCTAAATGCACACATACCTAAGTACCTAAATACCTAAATATCTACGAGCATATGCAAATGTGTTAAAATACTCACACACACTCACACATTCCTGTGTATGGTTAGTCGTGCGATCTGCTCACTGCCCTCCTTAGCTGCTGAGTCACCGCACCCATCGCTTCCTTCTTGTGTGCCTTTAATGCAAATGTTGTGAAAACATCACCTTTTACTGGGTCACATGTGCATCTGGAAATCCACTACCATTTGAATTTGCATTGTTGTTGGCATTTCATGGTCACTGCACGTTTGTATGATAATTTGCATTGCTCATACGCCCTGTACGCCGTGCGAGCACTCAAGCAGTGAACACCACAAAAGCTAAGCATCAGTGGCGAAGTAATGAGCTGTAGGGCTTATGCCTTAGAATTGATGCACTCGAAATAGAAAAATAGAGTAAATTAAATGATTTTCCTTTGTAATTTATGCTATTTCGCTGCAGAATGGATACACAGCTTTACTTTGAGGTAGTATTTAAAAAATATTTAAAGGCTTTATTTATATTTAGAGCTCTGCGGTAAGACTACAAACGGTATTTCATAACTGTATTTATGTTTCCATACTTCTGTGTATTTTATATACACACTATATACTAACTCCTCATGTAAGCAGTAGTACCCGGCAAAAGCACTCAAAACACTCTAAATTTGACAATATATTCTGGAACTTAGGAAAAAAAAGACGATTTTATTTTTTAAGCTTTATTTAAAATTTATTTGAATGTTTCAAAAATTTCATGGCGATATTTCGATATAAAATGGCTGCTAAAGGGCCTGTCTGTGGAAACAATCTTCTCCCTCACGGGCGATGGTAGTTCAGAACTTTTTAAATATAACTGTTTCTGGGGGCGCCACCTATTGGTGGGTATATGAAATAAAAAGTTTGATCTCTTGTTGACATTTCGTAAAAATTTTAAGACAATTGGATAACTACAATCGATGTTATCGATCAAAAAGTGACAGCAGCTTTTGGTCATCGCTCGTAAAATGCAAAGAGCAAATATTATATTTTGTTTTAAACTTGGGAAAACGTTTACTGAAACATTTCAAATGATGCAAAAAGTTTATGGTGATCAGTGCCTATCCCGTAGTAATGTGCATGAGTGGTTTAAGGGATTCCAAGAAGGTCGTGATTACCTCTGTGACGATCAGAAGTCGGTCGTCTTCAGAAGTCAAAAGACAATGCTGATTTGTTTTTACGATTCCGAGGGTATTGTGCACCGAGAGTTCGTCCCACCTGGCCAAACGATTAATGCTGCTTTTTACCTTGGTGTTATGAAGCGTCTTTTGTCACGCATTCGTCGTGCTCGACCACAATACCGTTAGGCAGGGTTCTGGCGCCTGTTGCACGATAATGCGCCGTGTCATTGGTCGACGCTTGTCACTGATTTTTTGACAAAAAACTCCATATTAACGTTTTGGCACCCTGTGATTTTTACCTATTTGGAAAACTTCATTTGAACATGAGAGGACACTG
This sequence comes from Bactrocera neohumeralis, assembly GCF_024586455.1. Taxonomy (NCBI): domain Eukaryota; kingdom Metazoa; phylum Arthropoda; class Insecta; order Diptera; family Tephritidae; genus Bactrocera; species Bactrocera neohumeralis. The sequence goes on along the minus strand of NC_065919.1, from coordinate 78,345,831 downwards.
GTTTCAGGACATTTCAGCTATCCAAAAGGCGACGACCGATATTCTCAAGAGCATTCCGAAAAATGACCTTAAACATTCATTTAAAATGCTAATTGACCGGGCTAAACGCTGTATCGAAGCACAAGGAAACTACTTTGAATAAAAAGATATAACTTTTGAAAAATATTAATTTTTTGTTGTTTTTTTTAACAGTCCTGTTTCTTTTGCGACAGACCTTGTACTTACATAACATTTGCTATTAAAAAGAAGATAAGTGTTTAGCTTTATCTGTAATCTTTGAAAAATTAGAGCAATATCAAAACAGTTTAAATTTTGTAACGAACAAATTGGCATTATAAATGACAAACTTCGGTCGCATCGAAGCTATAATATCCTTCACAGGTGCATTTCTTATCGAAACTATAAGCAAATGGTGAGCCTTTCCAAGGTTCCCTACTTTTATAAAGAAAAAACACATACACTTCCAATTTAATGTTTATTACATTCAAAATAACATTCTTTCGCATTTATTTTTGAAGATAATCTCTTTCAAATGTTGACCGCGGCTACGTCTCAGATGCTCCATGGGCTGAGTCCAATTTTCGATGACTCGTTCGAGCAGTTCGACGAGTAAATGGCGAATGACAAACGTGATGTTTTGCTCCGAGGCCTGAAGCGAAGCGGGGCTGTCCGTATAGACTTTAGACATTTCATATCCTCACAGGAAAAAGTCTAATGGCGTGGTATCACATGATATTGGTGGCAAAACGACCGGCCCAAAGCGTGAAATTATCTACTCACCGTAGTTTCCCCTCAATAAATTCATTGGTTGATGCGATGTGTGGCAAATAGCGCTGTCTTGTTGAAACCAAATATCGCCGAGATCCCGGACTTCAATTTCAAGCATCAAATAGTTTGTTATCATAGCGCGTTAATAGTCGCCATTGACGCTTACGTTCTCATCGGCATCAGTTTTGAAGAAATATGGACCGCTGATTCCACCGGCCCACAAACCACACCAAACCGGTGCTTTTTCTGTATAAAATGGCAGCTCGTGAATCTCTTTAGTTTCCTCTTCGTCCTTAATGTAGCAAGTTTGCTTGTTTACATACACATTATGTTAGAAATGGGCCTCATTGTTGAACAAAATTTAGCTGGAAAATGTCGCATCTTTTTAGAAATTTTCAGGAGCTCATAGAGCGAAGCGATGGGAAGGTCAAGCGGCTTCAGTTCTTGAACATGCTGTATTTTGTACATTTTCAATTTAAGATCTTCATGTAAAATACGCTAAGTCGTTCCATACGTCAGTCCGAGTTGCTGCGAACGGCGCCGAATCGACTCTCCACGGTCTTCGTGTACACTCTCAGCTAAGGATGTTATATTTTCTTCAGAGCGTGCTGGACGTAGTCTATGCGGTCGAATATTATCCAATAATGAATGCTAGGTCGCAAAAAGGATGATGATGTTGCGAATGACACGCTCAGTAGGCCGATTATGTTGACCATAAGTTGAGCGAAGCGCTCGAAACACATTCTTTACAGAATCCAAGTTTTCGTAACGAAATTGGACGATTTATAAACGTTGTTCAGCCATAAATCCTTCCATGATGAAATATCAAATAATACTGAAGAAAAATAATATGACATCTTGACATGACTCCCGCGTGATCTTTCAAAAAAAGGCTATTGACAAAAATACCTCTATAAGAAAAATCTGAAAACGCATCTGACCGATGGACCGATTCAGCCAAGGAAAAGAGTTTTGCTAGTTTTTTTTTAGCCACGTTGTTTCATATAAACAACCTTCAAGTCGAATTAATGCTACTTAATAAGGAAAAAATATCTTCAATAAATATCTTTGCCTTGATACTGAGTGGTCAGTTTGAATGTTATATATATAAGCTACATATGTATGACAAAATTCACTTTTCAATATGATCACAGTAGTATTACTAGATAAAGTCACTGGCAATGTATGAAATGTAGTTTCAAGAAAAATAAGCTTTATAGTTTCACATGCTGAAGCTCTCTGTTCCAATCTTCAACACATCCGCTGTTGTGTGAACATTGACAATTTTCTTCAATCAAATCAGACTAGTCCTTGACTGGCTCAACCTCTTTAGAATAAGGCACGTACGATCGAAACTACAAGAGAAATAGGTCTAGCTCAGTCCAGCCAGACAGTTATAGCAAACATTTTTCTTCTGAACCTGAAATTTCATGTCTTCTTCCACTTCTTTGTAGGTGTTGAAAGTGTCAAAAAGGTTTCGATAGGGTGGAGAAGAAAGTAACTTGAAAATCAGCGTCTACTGTGCGTTAACAAAATTTTTTGTCGGTATAACGTCTCTGGAACAACTTAAAGCTTTAGCGAGTCACAAGAATTATTTTGCTATCAGTAACACTCTTAAATGCATACGTCACCCGCTTGCATTATAAAATTAATGAGCAAATTCACCAAACGAAGATGGTTTATGCAGCCTGCCAAAATTTCCGCTTGCACTCCCGCTTTTACACGCTGCCACCTTGCTCACAGACAAGTGTATATTGGCAAGACAATTGAGCAGTTAGTGAAGTGGCCAATCAGCGCTGACCATGCGCTGGAGTAAGAGCGGCAGTAATGCAATAGGACAATGCAGCGATGCCTGCCATAATAACTAAGTGGCAGTAATATGTGGCAGGCATCTGTTTTGGTCCGCTCATTGGCATTGGCATGCTCAACGCGCCATCGTCATCGTCATCATCATCATCATCAGTTGAAGTCATCATGCATTCGTCTGTGTCAACTCATTTGTATATGTCGACCAAATACGAGTGAATCCGAGTATAAATGCATATGCCGTTAAAATTACCGTTGCGCTTGCATACACTCAGATAAGTGCAAGTGAAGTGTATTGAGGTGAAGCATACGTGCCGTTGTCCTCTTGATATGGTAACGTCACAAACTTCAAGCAACAACACGAAGGTACACACATACATACATACAAGTATATATTGTGCATATATGTATGTGTGTTAATGCACTCATACACGTTTGCATGCCAATATGCCAAATGTGATGTAATAAAATGACAAGCGCCAGGCACTTGGCTAGCCAGCTGCCTGCCTACCGCCTGCCCGATTGTGGTCGGCTGGTGACCCGGCCAGTAAGCCAGCCAGCCTGCCATATCTGCAACTAATTTGCTACTACATTGGCTCGCTAGCTCACTAACTGCCACTGCTGCTGCTGCTAGTGCTGCTGATGCTGGTTTTTGCGGCCGAGGCAAATGTAAATTAGCATCAGTTGAGCAAATTGCACACTTCATTGTTTGAGGCGACACATACTCATACAGCTATCGCACACACAAACAAATCGAGTATTTGGTCGGACACACGACAGCGCTCTCAAGTGACTGCTGTGGGGTGTTTAATGTGCTAATGCCACACGACACTTACAAAGCAGCTCCGCCAGCTCAAGGCTTGCATGTCTGGCCAGAAAGCTCCACATGCACACACACACACATGCAAACATACGTAGAGGAGCAGGAGTGTGCACAGGCATGCACATATTTAATGAGTGCATTGGCAAAGATTATGTTAATTTTATGTAGCATAAAATTGTTGCAAGTTGCAAACAGCAATTGTATGCCGTAATGCGGAGATTTTGGCTCGTCAACTGTGTGCCAGTGTGTACAATAATTGATGATTAATTAGGCAAATGAATGACGATTTGGGCAATTACGAGTGTTGCGTGCGGCATTCTTATGCTTTTTACCGACAAACACACACACTCACACTTAAACCCACACCAAAGCGCATTTAAATAAATTTTAATTTATTAAGTAATTTCGCATTTCCAACACGAATGAACTGCGCTGTCAAGTTGTAAGACGCTTGACAAATTGATCCGTGCAAATGTGAGGGGATTAACGATTTTCATTTCAATTAATTTACTGTGGATTTGAAAGTAGAGAATTTATTCGATTGATATTGAATATGAAAATTTGTGTTTTTTGGAAAAATTAGCGCATATTAAGATTTCATAAGAAATTACTATTAAGTATTTATGTATATAATTTTTGCTTGAGCCCCCACATTCCTAATATAAAGATTTTCGAACTTCTGCATATATCAGCCAATATATGAGTTATCTCAATGAAAAGTACAAAACGTATTTAAGTCATAACAGAGTATCTTTGTGCTTAAAATAGCTAAAATTGGACGAAAACTTGACCTAGACCTCATATAACTATTACCAGGATTTTCGCACATCCACTTAACTTTGTTCTATATGATTGGTGATTGTATGTAAGGTACCTTAATGAAATCCAGGGAACATTTTTTAAATATGTGGCATATTAATAGTATGTGGGATGAGCAAAACTATATAAAATCGGGTCGGACTACCTCCCCCTCCCTCCACTTACATATACTACATATAATTATTTTCGTTTTTCTGAATAAGCTTATGCCGAATTTGTCAGTCAGTTATGAGATACTATATATATACTGTATGTAAAGTTGCTTGAATTCCGTTCCTCTGGTTGGTGTTTTACATCTGAAGGTATTTCCCTGGCTTTGATTCTTGCAAGTTACAGGAGTATGAAATGTTCGGTTGTACCCGAACTTCTTTACTTGCTTTACTATACATGTTTTTATTAGTTATTTTGTAACATTACAAGAACACAGGAAAAAAACCACGATACCAACCCTCCTAGCAATCTGAAACCAATAATTACAACTTTTTAACTGTTTTGACTGTTTTGAGTTTTTTGCACATAGCTAAATTTTAAAAAGACAGTAGAACTAGAGAAATTGTGGATATGCTTTTAGAAAAGACAGTTTGGAAAAAACACCTTTAAACTTTCAGATACGGCCGAACCAGTTTAGATGCTGGATCAGCATAACACCTACAATATCTCCGAAAATAATTTGAATTTAAAGATCCTTATATAGGCATATTTTTGATTATTTAAACTTTGAAAATAAAAAAAAAAAGATTTTTTTGGAATATTTATTTATAAAATAATCTACATAAATTTTAAGTCTAAACCTTAGGCCCGAATATAAATTTATGTAAATAAATTTACATCTACTGAAACTCGTCGTTATTTATGACCAAATTTTTAAAGTAAATTATGATTTAAGAACTATGTAGACTATAGCCTTCTAATAATAAATAACAGTAAATTACTTGATATAAAAAAAAGAAAAAAGTTAGCTTCGGTTGCGCTAAGGTTATTATACCCTTCATTCAAATTAGCAAAGATAACTTGTGAAACAAAAAAAATCATACAAGAACTAGATTATGATTATCCAATTTGTATGGTAACATAGTACTTATGTTATAATGCCCGATATCTGAGATTCAGACAAATGAGAAGCTTCTTAAGTAGAAAATAAGATGTGCAAAATTTTAGATTAATACCTCATAAAAAATTACTAGTACGCATATATACACGTAGACAGACGGACTGACATGTCTAAACCGACGCATCTCATCACGTTAAGTAAAATTTCAGAGTCTCCGACGTTTCCATATGGATGTTACAAACTTCGTGGCAAATTTATAGCTTTTTCAAAAATTCTAAAAATTATTCCGAGGAGATATTCGGAGAATCTTTACAAATATACAATATAAGAAATATCTTACCAAAACAAGCTTTTACTGTATTAGAATACACATAAGTACATATGTACTTATACTATTACTCACAATCGCCCTTGTCAAACAATTATGACAGTATAAACAGTATCCTTCACTGAAACCAAAAGTTGTTTGAGAGAATGTTCTGACGACATTCAACTGGTTTAGATAAAAAAACGAACATTGAAAAGACGTCTGAAAAAATAAAATATTATTTTCAACAAAAGTTAAACCTTTTATCAGAAAAAGTGCAAAATTTTTTAACACTACGTTTAGGTGACTTTATTATCGATGTAATAATATTAAAATCTGCGACTTAAAGCCATTATCTCATTGAAAAATATTGTTCTCCAAATTCTCGAACAAAATTCCTCAATGTTTTTTTTTTTTTAAGTTCAAAAGTTTGTGGAATAGGTAAATATTTTCTTATGTCACTTTTCAAAATGAAAATTTTAATTACTATTTTTTTTTTTGTATTAACATCCTTTTATTAAAATATTATTTCCTTAATTACAATATATATAAATTTATTACTTACTTAGGATATATAGTTATTTTCTAGAGGGCAGGATACCTTTTTTTAGGTTTCTTGAGTAACATCTAGTAAGCATACTGCCAAAGTAATACTGTGATTACTAAGTATATGGTTTATATAGTATTTAACTGAATTTTTTGGGGGAATCGGAGTGTCATTGTATATGTAAAGTGAAGTGACTTGCCAGTATTCAGTTTAACATTCCATTTTTACATTCATGTTTCTATTCCCTTCAGCTCAGGTTGGCTAAGTAAATTAGCATTAGATGAGGTTTCTCTCATCACAATAAATCACAATCAGAACCTCCCTTTGGTTGTTTGAAAGTCAGAGGTGAATATGGTATAAAGAATAAAGGAATTTCTAGAAACACTCCAGAGCAGTAGATACTTTTTATTGTCTAATGCGTCAGTAATAATATTGACAACTCGGTGACATTGCTCAATAGTTCCGTGATTTTTTCTAAACCCAAATTGGTGCTCAGATATGACATTGTTTATTTCAATAACTGATACGAGGGTGCTATATATATTCTGGCCTAGGGCAACACTAAGTGTTGCTAGGTGCAATCTGACATTTCCATTGGAAAGTTTGACATTTTTTAGCATAACAACACTCAGAACGTTTTGTCATTTAATCGTGAATTGTTTAATTTACAGGGAATTAAAAAAATTCATATCGGCCAAAAAATGGAATTAACTCGTGAACATTTCGTGCGATCATTTTTCACAACTTTCGACGTGGATTATAACGACAAGAGTGCATCGATGAACTAAAATCTTTGTATGGCTATGAAGCACCATCCTACAGCACTGTGAAAAACTGGTACAACGAATTCAATCGTGGCCGACGCTCGCTCAAAGACGAATTCCGTGAAGGTCGTCCAAAAACAGCCGTTGTGCCAGAAAACATCGATGCCATACGTGACTGATAATGCAAGACCGTCATGTAACATACCTTCAGATAGAGGCATGCCTATGCATTTCTCCCACCAGCATACATTCGATATTGCATGAACACCTGGCCGTAAAAAAGGTTTGTTCTCGTTGGATCCCGCACAATTTGACAATAGCTCAAAAAAAGGCTCGTGTGGATTGGTGTAAATAAATGCTGAAAAAATACGATCGCGGAGCTTCAAAAGACGTTTATAAGATCGTCACAGGTGACGAATTATGGATCTATGCGTATGAGCCCGAAACAAAACAGCAATCGACAAAAAAAAAAAAAAAAAAACAAAAAAAAAATAAAAAAAACATTTTCGTTGATAAATATGCCTATTTACATTATTAGGCCAGAAATATATACAGCAACCTACGTAGCATTCTTCTCAGAAGTGCTCTTTCTAATATTTTGGAAAATGTCACCAGCAAACTAATTGAGCTATATGACTTAACATCATTTACTGATTTATTAGGCTTCAATACCATTATTATCTCTGCACATTTCCACAACGTTGGAAAGTGAGAAAGACGAAAAATTGTATTGAAAAGGAACCTTCAAAATTGCGTGCATTTTCAAAAAACGCTTTGATCGTTTTTGCATCGATACCATCATATCCTGTTGCTTTCGAGTTTCTAAGTGCTTTTATTTCTTCCTCAACCTTTAATTGTGCGATCTGTTTTATTAGAAGGTCCATTTGGCAGGCAACATCTACGAATCCCACAACTTATACCTCATCTGAATGGCTGTTGAGTGGAAGCGATTTGAAAATCTATTCAGTTATTCACAAAATACTTGCGCTTTATTTGTGTCAGACTTACACCATGAACCATTAGAGTTTCTTATACATATCAAAAAAAAATATTTTTTTTTTATCTGCTAAAAATCAACACCAAATAAATGACTTTGAACACTTAGATAGCTTTTAGGTAATGACAAAAAAACCAATAAAAGTTTTCTTCATAAGGCAGACGAATGTTAAGGAAATTTAATATATTATTACGTATAGTTTTGCGTTGTAGGGATATGTTCATGCCACACGAAACGTCGTTAAAAATATATAAGGCACTTAAGATACACGATAATTGCTTTGCTCCAATTTTCTATCTGATATAAAGATACTTATGCACTTTTGCATATAAAGTGACTTATTTTTCCCCCGAACTTGCAACGTTCAGTCTGTTATTTTTGAGTTAACAGCAAGGGATTGCAGATTTTTTTCCTTAGAAAATCTGAAGAATCTTAAGAGGAAATCTGTTATTAAAACAAAAAAAAAGTACCAAAGCAATTTTTAAATAAAATAAAATTTACCATTCACTATAAGTTTTGAAAAAATATTTTCATCGTTATATTTTTAAGTTTAACATTTTGCTTGATTTATACACTCCAGGTGCATTGTTGCAGTTCAAATTGTTATTAATTAAATAAAAAGTCAGAGAGTTGTGAAATTATTCTCGTAGCACTTAATTTTGTGATTGTAAATAAAATTATCATTGATGCGCAACGAACTTCGGGGCTCGCGTTTGGCATCTACTGACAGCTGCATTCCACGGCAATTACGTGAAAGCTCTGCACACATACACACAAAACTAATAAAAAATTGATTGCTAATTAAATATTTCGTACGCCGCAAAATCTTTTATCATATTAGCACATATAGTATATTTCTAGATAAAGGCTGTACAATAAATGCAACAACAATATTTAACAAATATTATCAGCTTCACTGACTTAATTGTAATGATTTTTTTGGGCGTTTTAATAACTTTTTTTAATAATTTATTTTTTTATGTATTTTTTAATTATTTTTTTGTACGCATTCCCTGCGGACGCAACCGCTCATTAACCGAACAAGTGCAGTGATGTGTCGCTCGACAAGCTCTTAGCAACGCCAATTAATCACTTTACGCAACTAAACTTACATTACATTTACGCTGTTTTACACACACATATCTGCGCCATTACATAAGTATTAATTTGCGCGCTTTTTACGCAGCGTTTGTGTAGAAATTTCACATTTTAAAAATGTTTATTTTTTTCAAATGCTTTTCACTTTTAAATAACTTTCCACCAATCAATTCCATGCGACCGTTTTTTCGTGGCACTTTTTGCAATTAATATGTCAATAAATGTGCCGTAAAAAAGCATATTTATATTTATGTGCGTGCTTAAGTAGCATAATTAATTAAATATATTGAACTTATGCGCTTATATAAATAGTTTATATGTTTATATACACGAGTTATGCATATAGGCAGGCAGTTAGTGTGCGTGTAAAAAGCGGCAAAGCAAATATTTTTCAACCGTAAAACTACTTTACAGTTATAAATTTAAATGAAAAAGGCGAAAGTTATGCTGCAGCGCTCTTTTTTTGTAGCAATTTTTAATTAAAAAATTTATGGCGACAATCAGTATACGGTCAGTAGTGGCGCCACTTCCATTAAGCATACACACAGGCGCGCAGGCATTGAAAAAAAAAAACAAAGTGCAAGTTGTTGAGTAATCCTATTTGACAAGGCTTTGGTCATGCCTTCGCATTTAATTCGCTTAATTTTTATACGAATTTTGCAACGCATTTTTTCGAGGTCCAGCAAAAAACAGAGAAATTATGCGCTTATATACAGTGTATACGGTGTATACCTAAATATATATACTATATATGTATATGTATTAATTGTTGCCCTGTAAGAAAAGTACATATTGCATGAAAATGCGGATATCATGAAAGATAGAATAGTTATTTTGGTAACTGCGTAATTTGGTCAAAGAAAGATAGTGAGAAAAATGTTATGGAATTTTGAGTCTTGATGCGCCTAAGTGTAGGCAATGCAATTTTTTTACTTTCAATACTATAATATATAAATTATTTCATGCTTAGATATAGATATGGTCAAAAATATTTTTTTATATTATGCCGGAATGTGTGAATATAGGGATAGCTAGACGTGACAGTTATTTAAAAGACAAGCATTAAACATTTATTTATCGATCTAATTAATGAAAAAACGGTTCTTTAGAAGTCTCTTGACTATTATGATAAAGTTTTGGAACAACTTAAAATTCAAAAGTCTTCATTTATTATGAATTTGAAGTGAGCTTTTCGCGCTTTGGCGGCAGTGTTTGCATCGCTGATAGGAATTCCAACTTCTTGGCTAATTCTCTAGGAACAGTGTAGAAAGCCCTGAAATTATCGCCTGTGACGAGCATGATCGAATAAAATTCTTCATGTAGGTCATGGTCGATGGTCGCATTGACCTTTTTTACAATCAAGTTTCTTTCATTGATTGATTAATGGATTTTGTATAATATGGAGGCCATCAATACGCATTTAAATTTACTCAGATATTTCAAAATGCCATCAATATCCCGATTAGTTTCTGCCGTAAGAATAAGTTTTTCAACTTCTTTCAAAGTATTTATCAATATGAGAAGATCTTTTGCAAGTGGCTTGACTCACACTTTTTACTAGAAAGATAGTGAATTGGATATTTTGGATTTCAGAATATCAAAACGTTGTGTACTAATACTGAAAACGTTGAAAAATGTTTGAACGCCAGCAAAACAAATTAATGCAGGATAGCATTTGGTCGAGTCGGCTACAGTCAAATTCAGTTTATGGGCACCAGAGGGCAAAAGAACTGTGAAACTGTCCAACAATCTAACAAATGGCGCTCCAAAAGTGGTTCGATACCGAAAAAATCAAAACTCGCTTAAGAACATCACATTCGAGACTTACTGGCTCAGATATCTAGGCGATTATAAATAATTGTATTAAAATACGAGGCCAGAATATACCTAAGTTCCCGGTGCAATCTTCATCTATTTATCGTATTAAAATACGAAAAAAATTTTTTCAGTCCGGTTTAAATTTGATCAGTTGGTAAATTGCTTATTTAAATACTTCAAATAACTTAAATAAACTTTGTTGATATCAAAAGCCACACATTTTCCTATTGGGTAGCTTTTATTGCATTACAATGCCAGTTTTCATATTAAATGATTTTGCAGCTATTTAATTCTGATATTATATTTACGGTATGGTCGCTCATAGGCGCCAACGTTGCTGCGGTTATGGGTAAAGTTGTATAGTTAGAAAAGCATGAATTGCAAATTATTAAACGTAATTAAAATAAACCATAAATCAAAAATTTCATTATATAAATTATAAGTAGTAAATTTTTTCTTTAAAAAATATTTCAGAAAATATTAAATAGTTTTTCGGTAGAAATTTTTTAAAAAATGGCGAGAATTTATTTTAAAATCTTTAACAAAACTTATTGATACAGAATTAACACTTTAGTATCGTTTTCAAGGTGTTATTACATCTTTAATGTCTTTGAATTGTGAAATTGGAGTTTTAAGTATGAGCACACTAAGTTCGGCTCACTTCTTTCAAACTCTATCAATATAAGTTTTGCGACTAAATTTCATGACTCATTTTTATCACCAAAGTTATTTTTTGATACGTCGCTTTTTGGACGTTGCAAAGCACAAATTTCATCCATTTACAATATCAACACCCTGATTACACAAATGTAAGAGATATGTGAACTAATTTTAACAAATATCGCATTTTATATCCTGCACTGACGGATCACAGAAATATATTCTTGCCGTTACTCGATTTTTTAAAGGTCCTATGTTCATACATATACGAACATACAGTTGCAATCAAAATAAGTGATAATAATGGCAACTATTTGATTTATAGCTACATACTTTAAATTCCAGCTAACTAAGGCATGTTGTGTTTTGCCACTTAAATTCATTTAAGTGCGAGTTATCCATGCATAAGTCAACAAAGTGAAAAATTGATGTATCATAAATAAGTGAACAAGCAATATTTTTCCAATTTAAATTGTGTAAAATCAGTCCGAAGTTCGAAACAATGGTGAAACTATACACTCATTAGTAAAAACTATTCATGAATGAGAATCAAATTGCTCGAAGGAATTTCTAGAATCACATCAAAACGTGTTGATTTCAGGATTAAAAATATTTCTAAATCGAATAGGTTTTCTACCGCACTGTGGAAGGTCTTTGCCTGATTTAATAGACGCTTACACGAAGAGGATCCATGGTACCATGGAAGATTCCTTCTAAATATAAACAAGGTCAACTTGATAAAACGTATGAAATTTTATGTAGACTATGTCTTGAAACCAAAAAATTTTTGATCGGACGTATTAATGATAAGGATGAAGTTTAGTGGTGGAAAAATGTCTGTGTGACGTAAAAAAAGCGAAGCATTGACATTCAAGTATGTACTTAAAATCTACACTTAAAGAAGACAATAGAGGCGTCATGGTATCGGGCTGCATTACTGCTGAAGGAGTAGGCAAAACAGTGGTACTTGAAGGCAAAATTCATACTGAAGTGTATCTCAATTTAATGAAAGAAGTCATCATACCTGAAGACAGACGATTGATTGTGGAGGATTTTATCCTTCAACAGAACATCGCTCCTATCCATAAAGCCAAAATTGTTAGTCAATACCATGCAAACACGAGATTGCTAACCACAAATAACCGAATAAAAGAGAATGCCTCGGAGTATGGAGGAATTAAAATATTTGAAATATTTGTAATTTAGAAATATAGCCAACTTTTTCTATACAAATGTTCGCTTAATTTTGATTGCAACTGTACTACTTACTTATATACTCTAAAACAATTTTTTTGTCAGATTGAATGCAAATTTTGATGGTTTCAAGTGTCTAGATTAAGAATTTATGCATAAAATTATGAAATTGCTCTCGCTTTTATTATATAAGATATACAATCTTATGTTTTATTCGATTATCGCCTAGTTAATTATAAAATTTATTTTTCCAGTCATTATTAGGGTTCTGCGTATTTTTTTCGCACTTACAAGCATAATATGATGGCCACTCTTAGGCTCCATACCGATAATACGCGAAAAAATATTCGGTAGGTTTTAATTAAAATCATACTTGGAGATATCTAGACTTAAAGTCTATAAAATGTCCTGTTTTACTCAAAAAAAACTGTTATTGGCATGCCCTCAAAATCAGTGATGTGATCAAATTCCCAGAAATTGGCACAGTCTACCAGTGGAAGTGAATGGCAGCGTGAAATATCTACGCCAAAGTTATTAAATGTTATTTAAAGTGTGATCAAGTCAGGTATTATAAATCAATTTTTCAAAGCGGCGGACATGGAAGGATTCTGTTTTAATTACATTTATAATATATTTCCAAAGCATAGTATGGAAGAGTTGAAAGTTGGAATGCTAATAATCCTCAAATACGGCAATTATTGAAAGATACAGATGTTATCAAGATTATGACTGTTCGGAAAACTGAAGATTAGAAAACGTTTTGTGTGGGTGGGATATTTTCTATTTCCATAAAATACAAAATTATGAAGAAATTGTGAATAAGTTTTCGGATAATTTTGGAAACTACAGTGAGGAACAGAAAGAGCGGTTTTTCCAGAATCTTAAAGTGATAATGACAGAGCACTGCTAGTTCTTAAGAGTTAAAGAGACTTCCAGCTAAAAAATTATTATATATAAAATTAACATATGTTTTCGATACCTTTTTCTCTATTTACTTTAATGTATCATTTTTTTAAAGATTTAGAAATAAATGAGAGCATATCTTATAAGAATCATTGTTTTCGTGAGATGTGAACACAAATACATACATACATCTTGTGCTCATATAATTAAGTCATTCAGTACTTTTTTACAACATGTAAAAAAACAAGGTATACTACTTTATGCAACATTCCTAATATTGCGCGAGAAAAAAGTTCCGTTATTCTAAGAACGCCACCGCTTTACATCGCATTCAAGTATTTTCGTTTGGGAGAGTTTTAGTCATTTTTCGATTTGTTGTCAATAAAAGTGTGCTCACATAATTAAGTCATTCTGTTTGAAACGGGTAAATTTAAATTTTTTCCCCACAATTTACATCAATATTGTTCTTTTTTACTAAATTTGGTTATTTTTAACAAAATTTGTAGTCATCGTCGTCATGGGCAAGAATAAAAGCACAACTTCATGCGAAAGAAAGGTCATATGGTCAAAATATTGCCAAAGTTGTAGATGTTTTAGGATTTTCTCAGAGGCAAAATTAATAACGCTGTTCAATTTTATAAAAAAAAATAAGACTTTTGAAAATTTACCGCGTGAAAAGCCAAGAAAGACCACCCGCCCTGAAGATAGGGTCTTAGTAAGGCTAAGTAAGTCTGATCCATTTTTAACCTCCACAGAAATTAGGGCTCAATTAGAGGAATACCACGGCGTACAAATATCTGCGCAAACCGTACGAAGACGATTACAAGAAAATTCATTGAATGGCCGTTTAGCAAGACGAAAACCTAACGTTTCGAAAAAAAATATTGAAAAGCGAAAAGCGTTTGCTAAAGACCGTTAGCTTGGATTTTCCAGCACGATAACGACCCCAAACACTGCTCGCGGGTCGTTAAAACTTGGATACGTAGTCGAAATATTAAAATTCTGGATTGGCCAGCTCAAAGTCCGGACCTAAACCCCATAGAAAACCTATGGGGGATTATAAAAAGAGCCGTAGCTGCACGAAAACCTCGCAACAAAGATTCTTTATGGGATATAATACAGACAGAGTGGTACAAAATAAGTCCCGCTCAATGTGCTACTTTAGTCCAAACAATGCCTAAGCGATGTACTGAAGTGCTACGTAATAAAGGATATCCAACTAAGTATTAGCCTTAGGTAAGGTAAAACTGCAAAAAAATGCCGTATACTTCGAATAACTACATTTTTCTTTAGGTGACTTAATTATATGAGCACAACAACTTGGATGTGCTAAGCGATTAAACGCAAAATTTTTATTATTTTATAAGTTAAATAAAAAATAAGTATTCTGTTTTGAACTAAATTAAAATTTCTTGCATTTTTTGTAAAATTAAGTTTCATTCCTGTACCATAGGAGTTGCTTTGAATAAACTTTCGTTCTGTTACTGCCGTGACTTAATTATATGAGCACAAGTGTATATCCAATATCGATATTATATCTGGGGCAACAAAACCACTGTAGACCAGTGTAATGTATAAATATATATCAGAAATGTTATTATTATTCGAATTTTAGTATAAAAGTGCAAAAGTAAATCACATTAACCCATGTTCTCAGCCGCACAGGAAGTGTTCATACCAGTATACTTATACAAGAAGTGTATGTAAATATATTGTCAGAAATACAACAACCAATATACATACTATATGTACATACATACATAAGTAGTCGATAGAGGACAAAAACCAAATGAGCGGCGAATGATACAAAATTACATAAAGCGCAGGAAAAATAAAATTATTTAAATCTGATTGAGTAAAAGTAAATCGAATAGCGGTAAATCAGTGTGGCCAGACTGGAATTAAGAGTCTGCTGACATTGTTGTTGTTGTTATTGGAGCGGCAAAAAGAGTTGCAGTTTAACTATTCAACACATATTACACATTTACAGAGTATTTTTTGTTTTAACACTGAACAGAGCCTCAGTTCGAGCCAATCCAACAACAATAAAAATTTTGTTCTTTGAACGGTCGTCTCTTGACAGGCAATGTTAGTTTCTGAACGTAGTTCTTTCATGAAAAATCATTATAAAAATATCCGTAAACTTTTTGAAGAAAACCTATAGGTATCTCTATTTGTCAAGGCCTGACTGCCATCATCTCGTGTTAACTACAGAAGAAAGAAAGGCACGTTGAGTGTCTGTCATGTAAACGAGATACTATATTTGTACATATGTATGTATATACATAGCAAGAAACAACAATCAATCAAGCGATATTGAAATAGTTGTGTATTTTAAACATTAAAAAAAATATGAGCTCAGTAAACGAAGCAAATTTTATAAACTTAAACTTTTTACCTACATAATAAATGTATTATTCAATAAAAGAAAAATATTATTTTGCGCCCAACGTGGGGCTCGAACCCACGACCCTGAGATTAAGAGTCTCATGCTCTACCGACTGAGCTAGCCGGGCAGTTGTGTTATTTGTGTCAAATCCATTACTTCAAATGCCACTGAGCGAGAAGCAAGTTAATAATCTCAATTTAATTTTGTTGATCACTTCCATTTATAGATCAGCATTGTGCTGCCATATCGACTAAGAAGTTAACCTCAAAATATTATATATAAACACGTGAAAATAAATTAATGAAAACCTTAATATTATATGTGTTTATAAATAAATATCAAGAATAAATAAAATGACATAATATGTAGTTGTAGATATGTAGCAATAGCAACAAGCATTTATAAGATAATTTAAACTTGCAAAATTTTAAATATCTCCATCAAAAGTTACACTAAATTAGTAACCACTTCAACCCTGCTGGTTTTTCATTCGCTTTGAATGGAATATGAGCTAAGAAGTACAACTGATTTCCTGAAAATGATTAAAAAAATCTATGCAAAAATAAGATTAATTAATAAATAATTAGTAAGAGTTATAATTAGTTCCTGAATTACCAGTTTTATTTCAATTCACTTGATGCTCTGTTATACGCCCGAATATTGTCTCAATTATTGCGGCATAAACATATGTATATACAAGGATTTTACACACTTTTTAGTCAGCCTGCGATATAGACACGCCATATGTATTATTTACCAGATATGTATACGAAACCTGTTTTCTCCTTTTCAGTCGAGGTGTTTTATACGTGGCGGGTCCCAAACCCAGCGCACAATCTTGGCGACTGATGTTTTGCCTTTTCACTTTAACGCGCCTTCCCTAAACAGAAGATACTTGGTTTAAGAACTTTGCCATATATAAAATAATCGTTTTCAAGTGAATCGCGCCCAGAGAACTCCCTCTTTTCATGAACTTCTACACATGGCTCCATCTCCCACGACGATATTGACATAGTTCGGCGAATTAAGAGACAGTGGCTACTACATGGCTAGGTCATGTCGTCCAAATGGATAAAAAACACTTCAGCTCTGAGAGTAATGGACGTAGTACCCGCCGGGGGAAGCAGAAGAAGAGAAAAACCTCTACTCCGTTGGAAAAACCAGGTGGAGAAGGACCTGGCTACACTTGGAATATTCAATTAGCAGGTAAATCTGGTAAATTTGATTGTATATAACCAAGTATATTTGTGCATAAGAAATATTTTTTTTTAATATTTGATTATTCTTTTTGTAGTTGTATTCTTTATTAATTTTTAAATTCAAAACTTTACGAAATTACTAATAAATCATTAATATTACTTCATATTCACAAAATAAACCAAATATTAACAAAAGCTTAATACAACATTGTCCAAAATATTTGTTTTTATTTTTCAGTAACACCATCTGGCAACACGGCATTTCAGAATTGCGTAAACAATAATCAGCTGTTCTCATTGCGTATCCTGCAAACACGAGCATTTCATTTTAGTTGACAAAAAACATAATACTTATGTTTATTGTATAAAAGTAAATGTGAATTTTATAGTCACACACAAATAATAAGACAATGGTGCATTTGCTTAGATATACTACGAAATATTTGTTAAAAAATGCTCAACAGCTGCCAATTAAGCGAAGCATTTCTGCGCTCTATATAACCGGTGATAAGGCGAAAAAGAACTATGCACCACTTCAGCCGTACATGGATTTTGAGGCGACACTCAACCAACAAGAACCATTGGAAGAAAGCATAAAAGCACGTAAATTGCAGATAAATCTAGATGAATTAAAGACAAAATATGCGAAATTTCAAAGTATGAAAAAACAAATAAAGCAAGTGGAGGAAGAACGTGAGTCAGTATCGAAAAAACTGAAGGAGCTAAATAAAGTATGTGGAAAGCGGTATGAAAGTGTGCGCAAATTCATTAAAATATATATTTATTTTAATTTTTTTTTTCAGCTGGACACTGCCACAAAAGAAATCGAGCAATTGAAGGAGAAGGGAGTGAGTTTGCGTAATGCTTTGAAGTCACTTAAGACAGAAAATTATCCAATTGAAGAAGACTTTGTACACTCATTTCTAAATTTGCCAAACCATTTGCATCCGCGATGTCCACAAGGCAATGTTGAGAAGTTGCTTTACCGCAGTCCAACTCCACGGTGTGAAGAGCAGCGCCCCACGCATTTGGCCAATAAAGAACTCATACGTTTCTTCAACAATAATCGCTACTATATGTTAGGCACACTAGCAGAATTCGATGTATACAGCATGCAAGCGTTGACGAATTATTACGTGAAAAAAGGTGGTTTCTTACAAATGGCTAACCCGGACTTTGCGCGTCTGGTGCTTTTAGAGGCGAGTGCAACACCTTTGGAAAAATATCACTTGGTGAAAGAGGAGGATTTAATCAGTGAAGTTAACCGTGCATATTTAACCGGTGGTGCAACTTTTGAAGGTTTCTTAGCAGCTTTTGCGCGTCTGGTGGTTTTTCCTAAATCCTTACCTATACCTATGGTGGCTCCCGGTAGAAGTTACGTGAAAGTAGCAAATAAAGAAGGGCAAGTTGAAAATCTTTTCACTGCCACACAAACAAATGCTGTGCAAACGTTTGTTGCCACCAAAAGTGCAGACGAGGCAGAGGAGCAAATGGATAAGATCTTAAATTTAGCCGTAGATTTCTACAAAGAATTGGGTGTGCATTTTCGTGTTATCTATGAGGACGCGAGTGCGTTAACTAATGCCGAATGCCTACGCGCAAGCATACAAATATACTCACCGGCAGAACAACGTTACATATGTGTGGGAAATGTTAGCAACTATGGTGATTTCGTGTCGAAACGTATAATGTTTTGTATTCGTGAAAATAAAGGCTATACTTTTCCACATATAGTGAGCGGCAATGTGCTGCACGTAACGCGACTAATCGCTTTATTATTGGAAAATGGTGTGAATCTCGAGAACTGTAGGCTGCTCGGTGATCCAGATAGTGAAAAGAGAGATGTAAATGCAGCTGTCAATGAATTCAAAGATTTATTTAAATAAAAAGGTGTTGAGTAAAAACGCATTTAGTGAAGTTTTTCATGGTATATATGGTCTGTTAAGTTTTTTACCATATAGAAAATGGAAATGGTGACTAAATCATAAAATGGTGAAAGATGATGAAAGTGCTGTTTACATTCAAGTTTATTTCAAAGAAATTTATTTGATTATATAGTCGACACGCTGCGCTGATTTCCATGAAAAGTTTTTAATTTCTTTATTTTTATTATAGATTCATAATAAAACTGCCAAACTGAACTTAATAAATTAAAAAACTAATATAATTTATAATAAATTATTAAGATAAATATACGATTTGCATATAAAAAATCATTAAAAAATAATTAAATTTTTTTATTTTTAAATTAATTTTAAGAAAAATGATACAAACAAAATTATCTAAAAAAAATTTTAAACAAAATTATCAAAAAAAAATTATATTTTAAACAAAATTATAAAAAAAACAATATTTTAAACAAAATGATTTAAAAAATGTTTTAAACATAATTATTTAAACAAATATTTTAAACAAAATTTTATATTATAATTATTGTTTTCTCTTTGATGATATACCTTATTTACCAAAATGCCGTATGGCAGAGAAAAAAAACTTGTTGAAAGGCAAATCTCGGGTTCGGCTAAAATTCTCGCGAAATGCACAATTAATAACAAACACCTCACCATCACCCACTGCAACCTACACACCCTGCGCTTAATGCGCGCCTGGGAAGTTCCCAATCGCACTAGCAATGCATTCTTGTGCGCAGCAATGATTGAGAGTTGTTAAAAGTAACATACTTTTAGGCGCTCCCAAAATGCATATCACAGGGTGTGACTATGTTATTATAAAAAAAAAAATTTATATTTTTTTGTTTGTAATTAAATATTAGCATATTTATTTGAAAATGCACTTGTTTGTGGCGTCCATATTAATATTTATACTAGATAATGCTGCGCTTTAAAGTAAGTCAAATGCAGATTACATGAGGGATCCCCAGATAATTTTTTTCACGTCACGTGATCATATTAAGAAAATTTCTAGGCAATAATACCTAATTGTATATAAATATTTCTAGTATATAAGTGAGTTAGCTTCCATATGCGCTCGTGTAATATATGTAACTCCATAGCCCTCTATTAGGAAGCAAATATGCCCAAATGGCAGTCAATAGTCGTCATAGCCATAGTAATCGTCTTCTTCGCCATCGTTCAGCATATCCTTCAGCGAGGAATATTCACGTTCCGGTTCCGGCTCCACCTCAGCATCGCCGTCGGCGTCAGCATCATCGACGAACTCATCCAAGTCATCTGCGTAAAAAATTAACCGTTATTAATACATTAAAATTCAAGTAATGGCCAATTGCTCACCATTCTCGACAACCACCGGCTCCTGCTTCGTTGGTGTCGCCACTTCTTCTGCCACGGGCAGACCCATCTCTAATTTAGGCACTTTGGCTGCCGGTCCACCAATTGTGTAAGCTGGTTTTGCGCGACTGAAGAAAAATAGTTTAAAATTTCAGTAAATCAATTGCAAAATCACATTAAAAGTTCAGAACCCACCTATTCTTCTGCTTAATCGGCCCCGTTTCAATGATTGGCACATTTTTCACGTCCAAAGCTTCGTTTGCCGCAACCTCTGCGGCTGTCGTGCTGGCAGCAGTTACGCTACCTTCCGTCAGCGTACGCAAAATATCATAATTGATTTTGCTTGAGATCTTCTTTTCCTGCAGCATTTTCTCGATAGCCTCCCCTGCGCTAGTTGAGGGACCGATCGGTTTACGGCGTGGCCGTCGCTTTTTCTTCTCCGGCTTACCCTCTTCGCGTTCTTTGGCCAGACGCTCCTCCTTTTCGCGCATTTCTTTCAAATACTCGGCATTTAATGCATTCCACATGTTGTTTTTGTACTCCGCCTCTTCGTGCGTGAGTATGTAATTGTTGATTTCCTCGTCGTCTAGTCCTTCCAGGTCTAAGTCCTCCATTACATCATTCTCTTTGGCCTTTTCAACTTCCAGCAGTTCGCTCGGTGCTGGACGGCACATAGACTCGATGTCCGGCTTAAGACCGCTTAGCACAATTTTCTTTGTTTTTTGTGGTCCCATAACATCGGGGGTATCAGCGAGGCATTCTTTGATGGCCTCGAGATTGGACTCTTCAATGAAGTTCGCCGATTCGACTTCTTCGAAATTGGTGTCGGTTCCTATGTCGCCAAGACCACCAGTCAGACGTTTGATGGTGTTCTTTTGTATGCGCTTGAGATCTTTTTCGAGATGTGTATCGATTTCCTTTTGCAATTTGGATAACTCATGTTCGCCAATCTGTGAAGGATATAAGTTTTATTAGTAAGAGCAATTTATATTGGAATATATTTATACTAGAAATAGTGAGTAAATTAGAAAAAAAATATTAAAATTTAGAAAAATTAATCAAAAAATTGGATTTCGCCCAACGTGGGGCTCGAACCCACGACCCTGAGATTAAGAGTCTCATGCTCTACCGACTGAGCTAGCCGGGCACTTACACATACTTTGTCCAATATGACACATCAATGTCAGGTAATGCTTTTGAGTTTATTCTTAAGTGACACGATCATTTAGGAAAATGAGATTCATAACGGGAACCACAAATGCTCAATGTACGAAATCATAACTTTAAATAAAACTCACATCTTTAATGCGATCGCGATCCTTTTTCCGTGCCGCCTTGAAAGCGGGTGGATCTTGTTCCGCTTCCAGATCGACAGACATGAATTCATCCAAGGTGAGTGCGCTGGAGGGTGTGTCCGCGAATTCAATTAAGCGCTTACGCACTGTAGATTCGTGTATTTTCACGATGCCCACAATGTCGAGGATCGTGCGGCTGAACTCGTGCATGCGTGCGGCGATCAGCAGAGCTACAATTAAACGTAATGAAATAGTTTAGTGATTGATTGTTGAAAGATGTTTATTTAGTGCTCTTTTAGATAATTACTTTAGTCTTCATACAAGGATGTATAAGGAATTCATAAGTTTTACTTTTTACTCATAGATTTCCTACTGATTCTTTACTTTTAATTAACATTCATTTTCTATATGGGCATTTTCACAGTAACGGACGCGACATTCGTCCGTTTAAGTGCGTCCAAAACAAAGAAGACAAAGGAAAAGTTTATATATATTGACATTGTTTTGAAGGGCTGACGCAGTACTAGATTTTAATATATACGGGAAGGTTCTACTACAAATAAGTACGTAGTTATAAGCAATTATAAAGTGATACGGACGCGACAAAAAATAGAAGTTTTTTTTAGGCGCATTCAGAAATATACAAAATTCAGCAAACTAAGGATTTATATATATATAAAAATATATATATTAATAAATGCGAACAGATGTCTGTTTTTCGTAGGTTTATGAAATATGTTAATTTTCCCTTAGTTTTTTTTAATTGAGTATAGAAGAAATACGGACGCGACATAACGGACGCGACAAAATCTTCCAAGAACAAAGAAATACAATTTTTTCATTATAACACTTCAATTTTATTGAAAATTAAGCAAAACAATAACGTAAATTAAAAATTCAAGTAACATTTTAGTAAAAATGACTTAAAAAATTAAGAAGAAAGTTATTAGTTTTTAGTATGGTCTATTTTAATTATTTTCTTTAATGAATAGGCGGTCCGAGCAACTTCAATAAATTTACTGTCGAAATATGAAAACCAATGCAAACTCTTAACTCCTTTGATATTTGGAATATTTTGCCATAACTCTCACAGTTGATTACAAAAACTATCAATTTGTGTTCCAGAGATATACAAAATGTTAACTCCATGAATGTTGTTCTTAGCACATTCATAGAAGCATGAAGCATCACCGAGAACAATATTTTTTGCTTTAACGATTTGCCAGACTTTTCGTTTAACTACGGCACCTATTCCGTCTACAGCACCTTTGCCATGTGAAGTGGCAAAAAAAATTCCACTCTGAGATTCCGCAATTAAATTCAGCTGCAAGTCTTGGAATACTAGAAAGAATAAATTTATTTTTGAATTGGGAAGTGCTTCCATCAGAGAAAATATAAATGCTGGTAACTCCTTTGTACTGGTTTTGTAATATATTGATAATTTTGGAAATAAAGCAATAAACGTCGAATTTACTGTGGGTCAATCTATCACTGATAACAGCAAAAGACTTGGTTTCACCAAGAACCCAAGCTACGCACGTAAACACTGTTACTTGGCTATAACTAAAGTGGGCATCTTGAACTTCGTTTTGGAATGTCAAGCGATCATTTTCAGCAAAATCAACTTGCATAACAATTTCATTAGCTGCTACATTTTTTTTTTTAGTTTCAAAGTAATTGTGTTGGTGACGTTTAACAAAAAAATGCATTTTAAAAGCTGGTAGCTGAATCTCTATATCATGAATTAAGTCGATTAATGGACCAATAGTGTAGTTTAAAGTTATGCGATCATCTACTTTTCTCCACTGTTTCCATTTGATTTGCGTATTAAATTTATTAATAAACTGTATTGGAACTAGATCGTCTTTAATATCGCGTACACAGCTGTCACAATTATTAACCATGCACTTTTCATTCATAACGTCGCAGCAAACTGATGTAAGAAGTAATTCAGCTTTGGCAGGAATCTGCGGTATAATCTTTGCACAGCCTTCTAGTAGAAAAATAAAATTTGCATGGTACTTACAGACACACATATTGTGTCGTAAATTATTGATTAACTGAATGTAAGTTGGCTTAGAACGAATAAAAATAGTTTTGCAGACTTTTTCTTCGGTATATTCGGCTTTGAAAAGTTGATATGCTTCTGTTAAGGTCATAAGCATAAAACGTTTTGAGGCTACTTTCCCATTGATTATAATTGTATCCTTTCTCCCAGGAGCTTGAACGCTGATTCCATCTTGCAAAAAGAATTGTTCAATTAATTTTTCGCGCATCTGGCTTTTTGATGACTTGGTTGTATTT
This sequence comes from Bactrocera neohumeralis, assembly GCF_024586455.1. Taxonomy (NCBI): domain Eukaryota; kingdom Metazoa; phylum Arthropoda; class Insecta; order Diptera; family Tephritidae; genus Bactrocera; species Bactrocera neohumeralis. The sequence goes on along the minus strand of NC_065919.1, from coordinate 78,321,841 downwards.
TCATTCATCGTTTCTGTTGGCTTAATATATTTATTGCATAAAGATTTGAGGATAGCTATTTTTCTATTCAGGTTTTTAGGTAGCGCAGCCTCAACTTTTTTAATTGCTTTTCCCATCGTTTGTTTACAGCTGTAAATTTCGCAATTCAAATTGTCAATATTATTTATGCTCTTTTTTTGCCGCAAAACTTGCTGTCTAACACGGTCCTTTTCTTTCTTCTTTTCTAATAAATTGCTATCACTTTTCATTTTTTGCGATAATCTTTTTCGGTACTCTTGCTTTCGTTTTGCTTCTTTCTTCTTGTATTCCTGCCATTTCTCGACGTTTTCTTTCATTTTCTCTCTATACTTCACTGTTATTACTTTTCTTGTTTCTTTTGCCGTTTTTGCCATCAATAAAATTTTAATTTTATGCAATTTCTACAACTTTATTTAATATTTAAGGTTTACGGTAACGGACGCGACGAATTTCAAACACCAATAATTTTTTTTTATCGTTTTTGCCGAGAGCCAATTATTACTTTTTTTAAGTGAAATGATGTATCTGCTTTTAGTCTGAAAGCAATTTACACTTCAACACTTTGTTCACTAATGAGAACAATAAATGATGTTTTTCGGTAACGGACGCGACATACGAATATAAGCAGAAGCAAACACAAAAAACTACCGTTATTCGATCTCCACTCAGTCTGTCTGCTTGTTGAACATTATGTTACTATCAGCAGAAGATTTTTAAATGATAAAAACATCATAGTATTACTTTGAATTAGGGAATATAACAAGGAAAAACGTTGGTATATTTGGTCAAAAAAGTCAGATTTTTGTAAATTTTGTGAATTCGTTGTATATTTCGGCTCAAAATTAGAAGAAAATAAAAATTCCTTTATATTTATAAAATAAACACATTTGAGATTTATTATTCATCAACAGAAAGTTTTCAGGAACTGTTTGAATTTTGCACGCGTGGTGGACCTTTTTGTGAAAATGCCCATATGCCTAATTGAAAGAGTTCTTCTTCTTCATCTTATATTCAATTAATAAAAAATTTGTTATCGCCCGAGCAGGGACTTGAACCCTGGACCCTTGGATTAAAAGTCCAATGCTCTACCGACTGAGCTACCCGGGCACATGTCGGCATAGGCAATTCTATTTGTTAAGAACGCGGAGTGATGAGTCATATTTAGTCATTTTTCTTGTCATTTTCATTTTGCCTAAACAATTTCAAATTTATAGAACTGCAAACTCGTGAACTACTTATAAGTATTTGGTATGAATGTGTGTCCAATTTATGAGTTTTTGTTCACACAGACATATTTTCGGCAAAATGTAATATTTACATATATTATGTATGTATATTTGCTACTACAAAATAATAGGTAGATAAAACTAAAAAATATATTTGAATGGTTTTGGCATTTTTTTGAGAAAATTTCCCATATGTATGTATGTATATGTAAGTATATCCTCACCTAAAATGCAAAATAACGTAACATCACTTTTCATAAGTTTAAAGGCGAAGGAAAAACGTTATAATAAAAACAACTCATGTTGAAACAAAATTTGAGTTTGGGTTATAGAATGGTTATATGTATATTGGTTATTATATCTGGTTGGAATGATAATAATCAATATACATATTTATTACTAATTAAAAATAAGACAACAGGAATACGTTGAAGTTTTGAAGAGCTTTGAAAACCTTCTAACTCGGGTTTATTTTTCATCATTGTACTTTTTCAACCCCATACATTTTTAGGAAAACAAATTAGTTTAACATTGACACTGATTTTCCTTTATAAGTATTATGAACTTTTACCAAGAACACCGAACGTACATATAATAAAAGCGACAAGAGAATCAATGCCAATCGATACCTATAATGATTGTTTCGTCTGAGTAGAAACGCCGGCAAGTCGCTTAACACATGAGAACCAATACACGAAAGCATAATAAAAGCGGTAATTTATTCCAAAGCTAGAAACATCATAATCAATGAAGTTGACGCGTCAACTGAACTACAGGCACTGGATTGGAACACCCATGGAAGTCTGAGAGAGGCCGCCAATAAACTACGTTGAATATAGATACTTACAAAAAGAAATCGATGAATGTGAACAAACATGGATGAAATAAAGATGCTAGCAAGGAAACAAAAAATGTATAAAAGTCATGACAATAAAATTTCTTGGGCAGGTAGATAAGTATATGTATAACGTATTGATATATTGAAAAGTTTGATTTTGAAAATTTTTGAGTTGTGTCTTCTGAAAATGATCACTTTACCGATACTCACAAGAAAAAGTCTAACAGTGTGATATCGTATGATCTTAGGCGCCAATCGACGGGCTCAAAACGTGATTTTTATCTGCTCACCGAAGAGTTCTCTCACTAAATCTATTGATTTATGCCATGTGTGAGAAGTGGGGCCCTTTTGTTCAAACCAAAGCGACGCGTCGCCGAGATCACGAGCTTCAATTTCAGGTATCAAATAGTTGGTTACGTTTTCACCGATATCATTTTTCAAGAAATATGGATCGATGATTCCACCGGCCTACAATCCACACCAAACCGTTGTTTTTCCTGGATAAAATGGCAGCTATTGAATCTTTTCAGGCTCTTCGCCCCAAATGGCGCAATTTTACTTGTTTACATAATAAGCCATAAATTCATCACTGAATAAAATTTGGCTCCAAAATGTTTTTGTACGCTTTCAATATAAGATCTCGACGTAAAATGCTCCAGGTCGTTTCATACGTCAGTCCGAGTTGCTATAATAGGCGCCGAATCGACTCTCCACGGTCTTCGTGTACACTCTCAACTACGGCTGCTATATTTCACTGATTATGTTGACCATGAGTTGAACGTGAATTTTCGTAATAATGTTGACCGATTTTTAAACGTTGTTCAGGCAAAAGTCTTTCCTTGATGAAACGCCAAACAATACTGAACAAAATCACATGACAGCTTGACACAACTCACGCGTGATCTCTCAAAAAAAGACTATTGAACAGAGTACTTCTACTTGGATCAACCGTTATAATGATTCGCGGCTTTTTGTCTTTATGCCGAATACAAACTTTTGTATTTGTCAAAAGAATTTCTTTAACGTTTTTTATAAATTTTTCTTAGAAGAAATTCAAAATTGCTATGGATACCAAGGAACTGGGAAACGTATACTGCAAAATGTGTATATGTATGTACATATGTATATGTATATACATATATCTATGTGTTGGTATGCAACCATATAAAAATATGCCCACAGTCCTATCAATCCAATTAATGGCCTTCCGCAAAACAACCGGTAAAGCAATCCAATTTAAACGCAACATGTTGCGCTATAAATAGATGAGCGACTCAAATATTTGCATACATGTATACTCTTATAGGTTAAGTATGCATAAAATCGCGATCATAAACCTACCTGCGCCACACAAACCGGTCGGTCGGCGACCCGAGTGCAACGAATCCTTCTTCATGCGTTGGACAATGCGCAAAGCGGTCATGGAGACCTCGTGGGTTTTGGCGCCGAACTGCAATTTATTGGCGAAGCGCATAATGTATAAGCAGGGATCTAGAAGAGAAAACAACAAGAAAGGAGCGTGGTTAATTGAGGAAATGAAAAATAGATTTAGAAGTTGAAAATATATACAAATGAGCGGAGAAGGAAGTAAATGCGGAAATTGATTTTTAAGGCAATAAAAAAGTTTAAAATCGATATACAAAGGCACAAAAGAAAATGCGAAAAATAAAAAAACTTAAATTCAATATAAAAGTCACAAAAGAAAATGCTATTAGTAAGCGCTATAAGAGCCATTTGAGACAAAAAAGAATAATAGAAAATATATTTGCGTTGTATAATAAGCAAATTTTACGGCAAAATGTTATAAGTCTTCTCAATATTATCTACACATATTGCAGATTTTAGTAAGTAAACAAAAAAAATCAAAATTTAACAGCTATTCACCTTAAATTTGCCGCTGTCTGTCAAACGTGTAAAAGACAAGCCGAGACAAGTAAAGAATTTGACCTTGAAATATCAACAAAAATACTCGTAGTCGTCAAGGCATTCACTCGTACGACGACACGCCGCTATGGCCGGCGGACCAACCCACCGGACAGGCCGCCTGTCAGTGAAAGAGCAACTTGCTCAAGCAAGCTGCCGTCTGTGATGACGTGCAGCAGTGCGCGGGCCGGTTTGCAGTGAACGCTTAATCCAAGCTGAGTTTGAAATTTCGCTGCCGACTCTTGGCTACAGTCGCAGCCGCTGTTGGCGACGCAAAAAGTCTTGAACCCGATCTTGAGCAAGTGCACTGTCGGCAGCCCGCCGCCGAATCAAATACGTGTGCAACAGCAAGCGAAAGGAATGCTGCAGCAACGAATACTGGTTTTGCATTTTTTCGTCTGCTGGGTGTTTTATCTTTAATATTTTTTGTTTTTGATGTTTTGTAAATTAATAGCAGCAAAATGTGTGTGTAAAAGTAGTGATTAAAATGTCAGTGATTAATTTACAGAAAAAAATATCAAAAAATTTTTAGAGGCAATGAAATAATTAATTTGAATATCGATATCGATAATAATACATATGTATATTATATAGTAATCTTTGTTTGTATATAATGTGCATGAGTCGAGCACAAAACGAAAGACTTACGCAACAAACTCGCATTCAAAGCAACCATCAAGTGATATTCAATACTCACACGCCGGCCGGTGGGAACCGCAAAAAGTCATATTTATTATTGTTTACACGAAATTTCGCAAATACGTTTTTATGCCTTTGTGTTGTTGTTGTAGATTTTTCACGGCTTCGTACTTTAATTTTCAAACTAAGTATTTGTTTTGTATGTAGTTTGAACTAAAAAATGGGACAGTAAATTTATGCAAATACGCGAATAGGATACAGGGTGCGATATCGATTATGTGGGTATAGAAATATTGAAAAACTTAATATATTTTGATATACTCTTTATGTGGACATGAAAGTTTGACATAAGCTCATTAATAGTCTGTTGATTACTAGCCTATATTTTGCTTTTAAAATAAGCCCACAAAAAGAACTCAGCGTTAGTAAAACCTGGAGATCTGTGTGACCCGTAGACGTCAGCTCTTTTTGACATCAGTCTCATTCAGAGAATTTTGTGGTAGAAATGATGGTTTCGGTGCATACATTAGCTTACTTTTTGGTTACGAAATAGCATTACATTGATTACGAATGAAGTTCTGCTCTGGGATTACTAGTGCGAAGTAGGCTCTTTGTTTAACCCTGCTATCTAAAAACAAATTTCTTTAGCGCCTCATTTCGGTTGTATTTTAATGTTTATATCCGGATATAAAAGATGACGCACTCTTTATGCACATACAAATCTAAGTTGACGCTTACGTTGAATAGGTTAGGTAGCGGTGCATGTGAGACAAGTAAAGCGTTTTAAGTCGTGAAAGAAGTAGGCGTTATGAAGTAATAAGCAATAATATAGCGGACGCGTTTTATATTTTTTTTTATAGAAGAAACAACAAAGTAATACAAAATCATATTTTAATTTGTTGGGAGTATGTGGTAAAAATATATAAGATTTATATAAATTAAAGAAAAAATATTGTAAAAAGGTCATTATTAAAGCTTGCGAAAGCTTCAAATCGAACTTCTTTGTTGTTGATAACATGATATAGCAAACATATACCGAAGAAGAAATAGTTCTGTGAATAAACCATTCATCTCATGTTCATAGATATAGATACTCGACTTTTTTTAGAATGACAAAGGCTTACTGTTTTCTACTTTTTCTCAAACGACTTATTTGAAGCTAACTATCGGTTTAATTAAGAGACTAAGGTGTTACGTGGGTTTACGTTGTTTTTTTTTTTGTCTTATTAAATTCTAAAACACCTCTAGAATATTGTCCTAAATTTTCAATATGATCCGAGTAATAGTTTCGGAGATACAGCCTTGAGAACTTGTGCGCTCGAGGCTAGCTAGGCTAAATGCGCCGACTTTAAAGGCGTTTTTCTCGAAACTATTTTTTTGTAGTCGGTTGGCAAATTTCTCGAGAACTACTCAACCGATCTTTATGAAATTTTGCACAGGTCTTTGAGATACAATTTTTAAGGCTTTGGACTCAGGATTTTTTTTCGAGTACAACTACAAATTGTCGCAAAATCGAATTTTCAGTTTCTTGTTTTTATCTTCGTCCAAGTTCTTAGTTAAGGTTTTAACTAAAACACGTTTTTTTCCCTTTAGATGATCCTGTAAGGAATTATTCTGAAATTTTTAAAAAAAAGCTGTTAACCCCTTAAATTGCAGTTACTCATTGTTTGGACTCCCTAACCGTATCACAATTTCTGTCGCCTGTTTAACAGTTTATTTGGATTCTTATATCTTAGACACATGATTTTGTAAACATTTTCATAAAATTCTGCGACATATTTTTTACATAATACATATTAAGGGGCTATAATACCAGTGTGACGCATGAAAAATTAGGCGATTTTCGTGAATTTTGAATATTTCGAACTTCTTTGAACGTAATAAGGTATACTTTCAGCTATATTTTAAGATTTTTGTTTACAAAAATGTTGAAAAATAACGAAGTTGTGGGCTGTCTTCGGAGGTGCCAAAAAAAAAGTGCCAAACTGCTGGCGTGATTCCGGCCGAATGAGTAGCTGAAACAAAAAAAATTTGAAAGTTTATTAAACTTTCGAGCGGTCGCTCTTTAGAACGCTGCCATCCAAAAACTATTCAAGATACGACCTTCCCGATTTCATAGGATATTTATGGAAATATAAGCTATCGAAAAAGCAAATAAAATAAATATTTTTTTGAAAGTGTCACACTGGTATAGCCCCTTAAGGTGGGTTAAAAAAAGTTTTTTTTCTACAAAAGTGGGAGTACTTCGATTTATAATAATTTTTTTTCCTTTGTTATAAAATTCATAAGGATTTTCCTTTATTTTATAATAATAAAATTTAAACCTATAATATATTTTAAACGGTTAGGCTTACAAAAATATCGTTGAAGACCCTTTTTGAAGAACATTCAATTTCCTACAAAATATACAAAAAATAATTTTTTTTTCAAGTAGTTGGAAGCTAGATAAAATTTTTTTATTTGATAATAAAAAAAAGTAGAAAACTTATAATTAAGAGCTAATACTTGGAGAGCCCTTCTTAAAGGTGTCTAGCTACCAATTTTTCGAAAAAAAAATTCGGGTTTTTGACCCAACCTAATGTATATACATATATTCATATATACAATACTTACATATATAAGAAGTACAATGTATATAATTCCTTATTTTATTTCAAAGAACAACAAATAACCACTCAAAGCGGAAACATTCGTTCACCTACTCGAATGTGCTTTTTCATGTTCTTGTACCAGCATCGAAAACCATAATCTAAACTGACCTTGCGCAACAATAGTACTTGATCCAATGACACACATACATACAAACATATACAACTACAGAGGCATATTGGCAGCCAATTGGTCACAGTAATAATTTTATCTCTCTTTAATGACTTTTGGTCCGCCGCAATTTGCGCTGCGCACGCACAAATTAATCCAAGCCCAAACAAAGCAAAGTTGTGCTCGATTCTAACGCGCATATATTTATTAATAAATATTTTGCTTTAATTCTTCGACTTTAGTAGCGCGTTTTAAGCAAAGAGCAGCAAACAGCGCAGCCTCCAAAGAACACAAATCTCTACCTTTGTTGTTGTTTTATTATTGGCATATTTGGCTTGCTGCGTGCGTGTCAAACTCTCATGCATATGATTGAATTTTTCAGGGTCACCCCTGTAGCCGCAGCAGCAACACAAGCAAATGTAGCAAAGAACAGTGTTGGCAGCTGATCGCTACCAGTTGGAATGCATTTGTTTCGAAAGAAATACAAAATAAATTGAAATTTGTTTTAGACAATATTTAGAAAAAAATCAACCATTTTCTGTAGATGTGTCTGCACCGCTATTATTAGTAATGTGCTTAACGGTAATTTTTTATGTAAGTTAAAATCATGTTTGGAAAAGAAGCAATTATTGAAATCCATTAGAATAACGGCGTTAAACCCGTTTCTATTAAATGTAATTATGCATAAATTTGGGCAATTGATTCACAATTGTCTTGTAAACTGGAATTTGTTTGCATTTCACTGATTTGCTTCGTTAATAATGAAGCAGATACCATAAATTTCGCTTAAATGATTATTAAACCCACACGGCGACACTTTATAAAAAAAAAACATTTATATATTTCGTTTTTTAATTTCGGTGTAATTGATTTTAAAATCAAAAACAAGATATTTTTGCGCATTCAAACCGTGTCTTTTTTTGTGTTAGAGATGCGCGTGATATTAAATAATTGACCTTGATCGTATCCATACTAAAATTTAAAGAAGTTTATGAAACATTTTAATTGGTGATTTTATCGGAATTGTATAGAAATCCCAGCCTCTTCACAAATATTTGTAGACTTTCTCAAATTCACCTAACGTAGTAGTTTCAAAACAACGCGTAAATAAGTTTCGAATATGTTTTTAGTTTCTATATATCACTCTGTTGAAGTTCCTCAGCCTGTGAATGTTCTTCAAATTATGCTAAAATCATAATTTTTTCTTCGCAAAATCTTTATAAACTATATATTATTACTAGCACTGAAAACTATGAACGATTCGAAAAGTTCCCGCAGCCTGTTCCCAAAATGCCTGACGGACATCAAGGAACACAGCAGAGCAGTAATTCTTATTTTCCATAGCATCAGCTGTAAAGCGTTCTTCCCTATTCCATTGTTCAAATGTGCCATGAAATTTTCTGAAGCAAAACTGTTGATTCGGAATAAGCAGTTTGTCTTCCTACATCGGCAAAAGCTTGCGTAAAAATATTATTTCGAATACCTTGCAGATAATTACCAGTAGATTAATTGGTCGCTAAGAATTAACCAGATGTTAAGGTTTTTCGGGTTTAGGAATATCCTCAGCACTTTTCCATTACGATGGGAAATGAAAAGTTCTGAGCATTCCGTTAAAAAAATAATAATAATAATACTGTGGAAATCATTATTGGAAATAATGTGCTCTTATTCTTTTTATTATTTTATTGAAAAAAAAACGAAACAAAACATTATTTTAATTAATTTTAATTTTGATATTAAAAATATTATATGATTTATGAGTTGACAAGAAAAACTCATTGAATTAATAATACAAATTATTTACAAAGCCGTTAACTGGCAATAAAATTATATCTATATTTTCTAACTAACGCTTTCAACAATACAAATTAAAAATTGATTGAGTTTTAGTAGAAAGTAAATCTCACAGTAGAAAGGTGGAATATTGCGCGTAAAGACAAAATAGTTTTTTCATATTTTTTCGTCTCAAAAATATTTGTTTTTTGCAATATTCAGTAAAAGTAGGCAATATCTTTTAACCTAAAAATTTCTAAACAATTTTTCGCACATTTATTCGCCAAAAATCAATGTGTTAAACTTATTGCTGCTTAATTAAAAAGTCATAAAATTATCGGCATAAGCTGAAGTCAGTGATGCAATCGTTGCAACTTAGCATTTGATGAAATAAAAAATTGTGACGTAATGAAGAAGTGCTGACGGAGAACGAGGAGGTGTTGCGCTGACGAAGTGAAGATGAGGTGGCATTAAAAAGCCATTAGTAAATATGGCACTTCGAACAGCATTTGAAATGTCATCATATTAGCACATACATACAAACAAATGTATGTATATATATTTTTTATTTATGTATATAATGAATATTGATGCATATTAATTGCAATGATTGAGCATTATAAAACAAAAAAATTTCTTTTTGCCTGAATTTATTAAAGTTAATAAATATTTAGAATTTAAAAAAGAAATTTTATTGAAGAAATGCAGTCACAAATATTTGGAAGGAAAGCGAAGCGTACGGAACCTAGGAAAGTAAGCGCGCTCGCAAGTTCATTTTAGATCAACAGCTGCCACGGACAGGCTGACCGAACAACGCAAGGAAATGTTCGCTACTTGAATACTTATCGAATTAGCGCGTACTGAGTTGTACTAAAATGCAGAAAGTTCAACGACAGCATCAATGTCAGCAGCAGTCGCCGTTGCAGCTGCAGCAGGAAGAGCCAGTGGCAACACTAGCTTTTTTGTGAGCTAACTAAATGAGCGTTTGAGCGCCTCAAAGTATGTCAAGCATTTGACGGGCTTTTTGGCAAGCGCAGCCGCTACTTGAAGCATTCGCTGACAAGCGTTCAACGCTAAACGCCTGCCACAATTACACTTAACTCAGCAATATGTAAGTACATAAGCAGGTATATACATATATATCCAAGTATATAAAATGCAAGCCGGCGGATACTGCGCACAGCTTTAGTTAGACTTCAACTTCGTTTGTTTAGTTGGTGAATGTGCGCATGCGTTGCTCATTTAGACAGGCAGCGGTCAGTCAGCCACTCAACCAGCCAGCAGCAAGCACCACCCTGCTGTGCCATTGGCAATAAATGAATTTACTCATTTGAACTTTTGGCGCTAAGTGAGCTGAAGTGCCCAGCAGGCGCCGTCAGCCATCAACATCATTTGCAGTTACATCAAGTTGCAACAATCCAAAGTGGCAGTGGCAATATGTTTTCACCAGCGCGCTGCACACAAGCACAAATCCAGCAAACTTACTGCAGAGCACTGCAACACACACTTTCGTGCTCGTCGTCAACTTCGCTTCTTTCTTTGGGAAGCGTTGTGGCGGAAAAAGTTTCTAGCTTTTTTTACTGCTAATTCGTTGCAACAAAAATGCGCGGAGCTTGTAAGCAGTTAACAGTTTTGTTGCAAATTGATTGCAGCCATTGTAAATTGAATGTTGTAAACAAGCAGCACAAGTCAACTCAGCCAGCAATTTATAGTTTATGGTGGGGGGTTTGTGTAGGATATTAGCTGAGTGGCAACAAATTTGCAAACAATTTGTTGAGGGAGAACTCAAATTAAGCAGAGCTCAGAAATGGCAAGTTATGACCCAGTTTTTTCGACTCCCTTGTATTTGTGTAAATTTTTACTATGCCAGCAGTTCAATTATTTCGATTTCTTTTGATTGAAACCGAAAAGTTAGTTGAATTTAGTGCAAGTTCAAGTAGCAAAATTTTGGATTTCCTAATTAGGCTACCATTGAAGGAATAACTCTATTTGATATTTGCGAACTTTTTAATAAATATTCTTTGCATTGAGTTTTCAAGGTTAGTGTTGAATTATGATTTCTACTGAAAAACGCTTGGGAAGAAATAAATATACGTTTGTCTTTCTGAAGTACATTCGGCGATTTTTACTATGAGAGAAATTATTCAACAAAGAAGTTCCATTAAATTTTGTGTGCGGATTCAAATTTCCGCAGTTAGAGAATGCCTTCGGTGATAATTTTTTGTCGCCAGCAAGTGTTTTTGATTGGTACAAATTATTCAAAACAGGTCGAGAACGCGTTGACGAAGAATCAACTGATGATCAATACATCAATAAAATAAAGGAATTGGTGCTTGAGAATCGAGGATTAACAGTCAGAGAACTTACTGGCATCGCTGGAATATCGAAAGGATGAGTGAAAACCATTTGGAAGATCATTTGGGTCTAAAAAAAGTGTAAGCACAACTGGTTCCAAAATCACTAAATTTTTTCGAAAAACAGCGTGGCGTTAACGGCTTTAAAACAATGCTTTAAGACTACTAGGATGTCATAAAACATATTATTACTAGCGATGAGTATTCGTTCTATGCTTATGATTTGGAAACACCCGATCAATCGACCGAAAATCGTGGCAAAGGTGAGCCGAAACTGAAAAAACCACTTCAAAGCAGGTCAAAATCAAGGTTATGTTGACAGCTTTCTTCAATTATCGAAGTGTAGTGCACCCCGAATTCCATTCGACCGACCAAACTGTCAACAAGGAATACTCTTTCGGGGGTTTGTGTTGTTTGCGCGAAGCTTTTTGTAAAGAGAGTCCGGAATTATGGGCCAAAAACTTTTGGTTTTTGCACCAGGATAATGCACCGTCGACTACTGCATTGATTCTTCGTGAGTTTTTCGCCGAATTTTTAATCAATAGCGCGCCGCAATCACCGTATTCGCCTGATTTAGCTCCGTGCGTTTTCTGATTATTCAGCAAACCCAAACGACCGCTCCGGGAAAACCGTTTTGAGTCAATTAAAGACATGAATGTGAATCACTATTCCGGAAAATGACATTAACAACTGTTTCGAGGATTGGAAAAAACGTTGGCGCAAGTGTGTTGGGACCTAATGGGATTACCACACTTTGAGAGAGACGTTATAGATTTTGAAGAATAAATTAAAAATTTAAAAATTATGAACAAAGTCTTCCTATTTTTGGCTCATAGTAGTATTAAGCTTGGCACGAAGTTTGTAACACTCAAAAAGAAACATTCGAGACCTTACAAGGTATATACAGTGAGTTCAAAAAGTGTTCACCTAATGCACATTTTACTTTTCTCATTGAAATTCATCCAAATATGGCAACGTTTAAAGAAATATCTTTTGCTGTTATACTTGTATATCATCGATATTATAGTTTTCAAGTCCACTGTAGTTGATTTCCAGGATTAAATAAGTTTAAAAAATACTTTGAAAATCCATAAGGCCACCTGAGCAATAGAGGTAAAGTGGCAATTGAAGTTTAATAATTAATAAATTGTGGGGCCTTCTTTAGCTTTTATGACTGCTTTTATACAGTCAGGCATACAGTTAATCAGATGATTAGTTCAATTAGATTATAAAATCTCGGGAAAAGCTGTTCGAAACTAGTTCAAATTGAGTCTAGTGTTCACTTATTACGGCAATTAACCATTTTTTTTACAATCACCCATAAACTTCGGATGGGATTCATATCAAATTTAAATTCCCATAAATTCATATCGTGTGACCACTCCATAATCCCAATCTCGTTATTTTACAAACAAGATGCGGGCGCGATGTTTAAGACCATTGTCTTGCATGTAAAATAAATCAACCTAGAAAGCCAATATGGCCCGTAGCCCTCATTATTCCATTGATTCGACGTAGTTTTCCTTCCACACCGCCACAGAAGCAATCTCACACCATAAGTGAACCAACTCCGAATTTAAATGTGTCCTATCCTATCCGTAGGATCGCATCGCTTGTCATTCCATATTCAAATGCGTCCATCTGAAATAATACGATTAATTTTCGTTTCGTCGAACCAAATTTCTTTTTTCAGCTGTTTGCTTTTCCAGTTCTTGTGTCCTTTCGCAAATTTCTATCTAAGAGTCTGCGTATTTATCGAAACTGACGATATCGGGCGACTATTGCATATAGCTGACATATAAACTGAACGATCGGCATCAAGTGCCTGTGTGAAAAACTTTTTTATTTGATGAGGATTTCACGAAATTCGGCACGAAGACCTAAACAGTGTTTAGAAATGTAGCAAAAACAAACAAACTTGAACAAACTAATTGGAGGGGTTTTAACTAGTCATCGTCTAATCGTATCAGTGTCCTTGCGCGATGCTTAGAAATCTTACTGGACGTCAGTTAAAGAGTCCTAAACATTATTGAGATGATTCCAAAAGGCTTTATCGATGCATGAGACGCTTATAAGTTTTTTTGGCTTCAAAAAGAACTGGGTTTTTTTCATGCCAAGTCTCTCCAAAATCTCCAAGCAATTTAAGTGGCCTAGGTTAGTTTAACGTAACATTACTTAAAGAAAAACGACTAATAATTGCTGATTATAATTAAATTTATTCCTCCCATTAAACCAAAATTATAGCAATATGCAAATTATTTAGTTTAATAAGGTAGGCTTAAAATATAAAACCAATAAATACGGGCATAAGTGATAAACCCAATTACCAATTTGTAGAGTTAATTGTGCGGACTTTAGTTGGTTTATATGCAAGTAAATATCAAGGTTTCAATTAATAGCAAAGATTATCGCATTCGACATGCATTTGAACATGTTTTACACCTTCGAAGATAGTGTAGCGGAGCGTGAATCAAAGAGAGGTGGTAGAGAAGCAGTGAACGTTGCCAAAGGCAGCCCGGCAAAAGGTAAATTATGTAAAACGCTAAAGATAGGTGGAGATGTGCTAATTTGACTAAGTAATCATTAGTAATGATAGCAGAAACTGAAAATTTTATGGGCAATGAAACAAAAACAACAACGTGGAGGAAAGTAAACAAACGTTGAGACGCAGCGGAAATGTTCGGATGTAGGTATATACAAATGTATTTAATGGGCTTGCTGGGTGATTGGTAAACAGTAGCTTAGGAGTGTAGACAGCAGAGGTGGTGCAGCGTAACGTATGCGTGTCGTCGCGTCTACAATCAGCTGTGAAATGGACAGTGTTGCCAAGTAAATATTATATACCATTTGCATCGTATTTTTTATTACTTATTTTTACCTTTTTGGAGATAAAAAGAAGCTTACCAAGTTTTTGGTTTTCTATAAAATAAATCTGATTTACTAAATACTAATATTTAAAAAATAATACACTCGTAACTATTTCGACTAGTCCAAATCTACATAATTTCGGACAATTAGATGTTTTATCAACTTAAAAATATTTTCTATTAAAAATTTTTTTTTTTCTAAAAAATCAAATATTTAAATAAATTTTTTCAATATTTTTATTAAATTAAATCGGCTCAGAAAATTTAAAATGCTTAATCCGTAATTTAAAGGTCTTTTATACAAAGACATTAAGCCATATTGTCAAAAGAATAAAAAAAATTATTTTTTCTAAAAGAAAAAATATTTTAATTAAAATTTTTTCTATTTTTTAACAATTTAATAAAGGTACTCACTTAATAAATTCACTTTTGAGTAAGGGTAATTAATAAATTATTAAAAAAATTATTTCTAAAATATAAAAATCTTTCTTTATTATTTTTAAAATTTTCTTGAACTTCTAAGAAAATAATTATTGTTTATATTTTTTATAAAATTTTTCAAAACATTTATAAATAAAAACATTTTTTTTTAATACGGCAACGCTGTTGCTAAACACACACTGCTCACACTCCATTTCTGAGCTCAGCATAATTTCGTGCTCAAGGCGAAACCACAACTCAGGCACAACAACAATAACAACAACAGTGACCAACTTCAAAGTCACGACGACGATCGCAGCGACAACGCAAAAGTCAGCAACATTTTGCTGTTGTCTCAGCATTGTTCATAACGCAAACGTACGTTGACTCGAGCGAGTCGTTGTTTGGGCGATCGGTGGATGGCGCGCGCAAATCAATCGCTTTAAAAACGAAATTCGCTGTGAACACTGTGGCGAAGTGTTTAAGTGCGAAACAAATAATAAAAGATAAAATTAATTTTAACAAAAAAAAAAAGTGTTAAATAGCAGCAAAGCAAAGCGCCAATTCGCGCACAGCTGACTTGTATGCGCCGGTGCGAGCGAGTTTGAAACGAAAAGTAAATAACAAAAGCAAATTAGTGTCGAATCGGGTTGAGTGCGTGTGCGCATGCGTACCTATGCATTGTAGTAGACGTGGTCAAGTGCGTGAAGTGCAGCGCCAATACGACAGACTGTCGGCCGAACGGTCGATTTGGCAGCCAATTGCTTAAATAGATATACAAAGCGATATTGATACGATTTTTACGCGTGCATAGAGTCAATGCTACACGGAACGAACGGGTTAGTTGGTGTGATGATTACGTAGTGTTTGCATTTCTATATTTGTTTATAAGTCATTTGATATGTATGTCTGTATGTATACTTCTATGTGTGTTTTTCGAGCAATATTGATTTGAGTGTGGTGTTGTTGTTACAATGCCTTGGCATGTGGTGCTAAACGTAACAAAAATAATAAGTGTCATATTGCTTATATAATAAAAACACAATATTATGATGATGCTTATTAACGGTTAAAAACATATACAAATTATATAAAACGGTGAATTAAAGAAAATATGCATGTAATACATTAATTAAATGCCTTACAAATGAGTGAAAAATATTATTCGTAAATTTCGTTAACCTTTTTACAGGATATAAACATAAAATTGTGAGAAAATTTCACTATACAAAATACGCTTAGTAATTAAAATTAAATTTCACTATACAAATGCTTTTAATAAATAAAATTTATATTAAGTAATAAATTAATATAAATTTTTAAAAAATGTATGTTCATATGTATATTAATTAAAAAACAAATTAAAAAAAAAAAAAAATAACAACAAAAAAAAAAAAAATTTAATTAAAAAAAAATAAAATAAAAAAATTCAAAAAAATAAAATATAAAAAAAAATTAAATAAAAAATTAAATAACAATAACAATATTAAAAAAAATAGTTACATACAAAAATGAAATAAAAATAATAATAATTGAACACTAAAGCTATAGAGCAGCCACTATACAAAAAAATTAACCTCTTTTGATAAGCACATTGAAGCAGCAGGGAAGTCCCAAAAAACCAGTTTGAAAGAGTAGAGTGAATTACCAATGAAATATAAACGCTGATTGTTGATTATATTTGAAGCAGTAAAGTGATTGTGAATTAAAAAAAAAAATATGATGACAGTCGGCAAAAGAATCCTTTTTATGTGGCGCCCAAAATGAGTTTTTAAAATTTTTTTCAAATCGCTTTCCATTTTATCTTTTCAGTATTAAAGTGGAATATATCATTAACTATAAGCAAAAAAAATGACACATACATTGAATGTTTCTGTAGAAGAAGTGAAGTGAGTATCCTAAGTGGAAATTGTTTTATTTGCAGATCAAACTTCCGCTTCGCCGTATAAAATGTAGTTATATGAATATATTTGTATTTTGTTTCTAATTATTAGTCAGTATAAATGCAACAACAACATAGTATGTTTGCAAAATAAATCAGAAGGTGTTAATTGGTGTGCAATTAGTGTAGCAATCTCACATTTAAGTAGTTCTGTATGTAGTAAAAACGTGTTTTCATATGCGCCGTTCCTTCAAACGGTAAATAAATTATAGAACATTGTACAAGCGAAGCTATTTAAAATTAAAAAAATACATGGAGAATTTAAAAAGAGAGTTCGCAAGCAATTTGACACCAGGTACAAATTATTTAATAGAGAAAAGAATCGTTGAAGATTTTAGAAAATTAACTCTAAATCGAGGCACACCACAAGTAGTAATATCAAAGACCATTAAGTCGATAAACACGTGTTTAAGGTTACATTTTGAAATGATTTCGCAAATCACATCGTTTTTTTAAGATTAAACGGGCATATTTTATGATAATTTGGAGTAGTAACTCTGTTATTATCATTACAGGGTAAAAGCCCTATAAAGGATTTGGTGTACTTAAAAATGTTACTACCAAGCACCCGTATTGCTTAGCAATACAAGCTAATTTTAGTTCGTGAAGCATTAAAGCGTAGCCAATCGAACAAACTGTGCCACACATTCAAGAAGCTGCTACTCTAAAGGATGACCAATCTCCACGTTCCCTACTTTTTTAAAGAAAAAACCCAGAAACTTCAAATTTAATGAGGAGTTGTTATTACCATTCCAAAAAATATTCTTCGGCATTTATTTTTTTGAAGATTATCTCTTTCAAATTTGACCGCGGCTACGTCTCAGATGGTCCATCCGATAACCAATTTTCTATGACTCTTTCCAGCATTTCGACTGGTTACTGGCGAATGAAACGCGTTTTGCTCCAATACCTGAATCGAAGCAGAATAGTCCGCATAGACTTTAGACGTTACATGTCCCCACAGGGAACAGTATAACGGTATGATATCACACTATCTTGTTGGCCAATGACCGGCCCAAAATGTGAAATTATCTACTAACCGAAGTTTTGTCTCAATAAATCCATTTATTGATGCGATGTACGGTCGCCATTGACGGTAACGTTTTCACCGGCATCATTTTTTAAGAAATATGTACCGATGATTTCACCGTTGTTTTTTCTGAATGAAAGTACAGCTTTTGAATCTCTTCAGGTTGCTCTTCATCACAAATGCGGCAATTTTGCCTGTTTACATACCCATTGAATCAGAAATGGGCCTCATCGCTGAACTTTTCAAGAGCCCATAGAGCGAAGCGATGTCGCTTGGGAAGGTCGAGCGGCTTCAGTGCTTGCACAAGCAGTTCTTGTACGCTTTTAATTTAAAGTCTCGAAATACGTCAAGTCGTTCTTTACGTCAGCCCGAGATGCTGCGAATGGCGCCGAATCGACTCTCCACGGTTTGCGTTTCCACTCTCAGCTCCGGCTGATATATTTTCTTCACTGCGTGCTGCTGGATTCTTCTTCTTTAATGGCGTAGACACCGCTTACGTGATTATAGTTGAGTTAACAACAGCGCGCCAGTCGTTTTTTCTTTTCGCTACGTGGCGCCAATTGGATATTCCAAGCGAAGCCAGGTCCTTCTCCACCTGGTCCTTCCATCGGAGTGGAGGTCTTCCTTCTCCTCTGCTCCCGGCGGGTACTGCGTCGAATACTTTCAGAGCTGGAGTGTTTTCGTTCGACGTGGTCTAGACTATTCAAAAAAGTACATCTACTTTAATCACCATTTATATTCAGTTTTATGATTTTTTCTCTGGAATGCTATGTTCAAACTCTTTGCTTTTGTTTACAAATATTTTCTAGATCTTGACTTTCCTTTCACTGTTAGGTATTGTATTTATTATATAAAAAGTAAATAAATGATATTGTACATATATATGTATGTGACTAAAAATACTTTAGGCCACTAAAAATCTATTTAAATTGTAAACAAAGAAATAAAATCCAGTTTAAAAGCTAGAAAAAGCTTAATTTTGGGAAAATTTGTGGTTAGAAAAAAAATGTATGCAAAAAGAGACAAAATATTAGAATTAGAAGTAGAGTTTATAAGCGATTCTCTTCAATATTTGTATAAAGCTCTCGTTTGTCAAAGCTAAATTTTATCAAATCGAAGCGACTAACTTAATAACAAATAAATATATACTTATAGTAATATACATATAATATAAATATATACATATGTATAAGTATTTCAGTAACTAAATCGATAAACGTTCAATGGTATACTATAAATAAAAACCGGCAAAGTCAAGGTGAGTACAAGCAGGTTTTATTTTCTAGCAATCAACTACCTCAGCTTCTTCATGAGACTCGTGCAGCAAACACCATTTTTGGCGATGAGTTAAAGGTCTTCGTGCGTTGTCTTTCTTTTCAAAATACGTTGACAAAATCACGTGGCAATTTACCACATCAAATATGAGTATACATATTTATATTTGGTTGAAGGTAACTGTGCTTATACATATGTATGTGAGCCCTTGAGCTATGTTTTGGACTATGGTGTGTGTATATATTTGGAATTAATGAATTAATTAAGAATTGGAAAAGGTTAAAGACGTTTAACATATGCGCATAAATTAGGTGGCAGCATTTTTTTACGTATATGGTAGAATTCACCAAATACTGATTATGCAGATAACGAACTATTTATGTAACCAGAGAAATTTCAATACGTATATGGACATTTGTACATATGTTTTACAATGTAGAAAGAGTTCTTGAAGTTCAGAAAAATATAAACAAACACAAATGTTGAATATTTAATAGGTTAACGGTGTGTTGCAGTTGTGAAGTGCAAGAGATTCAAAACCTTGGACTTTTACCGTTATTATCATGCGTAGAACTTGAAGTTCTCAAAATCGAAAGAAGCAGTTACAATTTTTCAGAAATCGTATATAAGCGACGTAAATTATGCATTAATACTGCTGTGTAAGCTGTCTTCGTTTCGCCAAACGTTAAAAAGTGGCGAATCGAACGCACTACAACAGCTTTTGTAACAGATTGACAGCGTTAGCCATGTACATGATGGGCTGACATATCCTCTTACATATGCACGATTGGGTTGCGTTTCATTCTTTCCGCGCTAAATAACATTTTGTAAACTCCCTGTATTCCAGCAGTGTGAATGTCTTAAATTTTTTATAAACACTTATGTTTTTTTCTGTCTCAAGGTTTTAAAAAAAATTTTATTTTAATTTTTATCATTTAATATTGTATAGGCAAACTCTCTCATATAGAACCCAAATAGCTAATTTTATTATTGCTCACAAAAAGAAATTTCAAACAAAAGAGCAGAAACTAAGGATACCGAGGGGAGAAATGGTGAATCAATAAGGTTTAGGTCATATGATCAAAATTGACCCGGACTGGCACTACATTACATTTTCATATATTTTACATACAAATCTTTATTATCGGAGAATTGACAAGGGTTATGACATATGATCAAAAATGACCCGGACTGACACTACATATTCATGTATTTTACAAATCTATAATATCGCCTTTCAATATAAGAGAAAATACAAGGATATCAAAGCTTAATCAAATTTCGCACACATTTTTTATAAGCCTCAATCATTAACAGAGGTGGATAGACGACTCACATAAGACAAGTTTTCGATGACTTCACGGCCTTCATTGAATACTTTGTGCCGCTCAAATACTTGTATTCGTGATAAAGTAGACTCCCTAAAACAATTCTGCAACATTTTCAACGATTTTGTACACATGATTTCATTGAAAACACATAATTTCAAGCAAACTTGTTGTTCAATTTTTTTTTTTATGACAAACTTTTCGCATCGTAAACAAACAGCTGCCTAACATGCACCAACTGACATTGGTGTTTGAACTTCGCAAGAACATAAAAAAGGTGGTACCAATCTAGGAAAAAATATTTGTAAAATTTTAACAAATTATACGGTTTGCGCGAAGCAGTTCAAATAGAATAGTCTGGATCAAATTTTGATATACATATAACGAAAACTATGAGAATGAATAAATAAATAAATTCTTATCTAAATTGCAAAATAACGTATGATCAAAAAAATCGATATTGAGTTTTTTATTGCTTATGATTTACTAAATCATATTACAGAAAGGTAGCATAAAATTATTAGCTTCCGCTGTCAGATATAACCAATATATAACCATTTCATAACCAAAACTCAAATTTTGTTCCTACGAGTGTTTTCTATTCTATCGTTTTTCCTGCGTCTGTAAATTTATGAAAAGTGATGTTACGTTATTTTGAATTTGAGGTGACGAAATATTCCTACTTGAACACTATTTTCCGAACATTTTCAATTAGAGAACCTTCACTTTACAAATATTTCCCATACAAATATTTATTCACACACACACTCATAAGTGATAAATTAATTTAGTAAACACAATATGTAACGTTAAATAGTATGAGTTTTAGCAAATCATTAATTTTGTTGCAACATGACTTTAAGAAAAATCGACAATCAACACTTTAATCACATGATCACATGTGCCAGCGAGTTCGAGTGCAAGTGTGAGCAAAAAATGGTGTATGTTAGGCAATGAACGGCGTGAAAATGCAAAGGGCCCATTCGACAGCTGTGATTAAGCAAAAATTTAACGGTTTTCTAATATGTTCTGCAGTTTTTGCGGCGTTCGGGCGCCAAATTACTCAATGTCGTTGCGGCACTCCAAGTCAAATCGATCAAATGATTTGGGTTGTGGACAAAAATTGTAACTGCTATTGGCGCAAATTAATCGCTCAAGTGTAAAGCGCAACTATAAAAATTACAAATACAAATACAACAAAAATATAAATGAAAAAACTCACTTAAAACACAGTAAACACTGGTAATAGTTTAACGACAGTCTAAGTATGCATGTTTGTATGTGTGCAAGGTTTGAGTTTAGTACCCTATAAATAAGATATATACGATGAAATAGTTGTTATGATGCTTTAGGTTCAGAAATTGATGTTGAGTGTGCATTAAGTCATAAACAAGTCACGCTTAGTAATATTTCATAATGGAATTGCTGTTATGAACAAGAAAAGGAACATGCTTTAGTGGGTGTGAAATTGTTAAGAAAAATATGTTCTTTTCTAATTAAAAACTTGTAATATATTTCAAAATTAATATGAATTAATAATTCGAAAGAGTTAGTAATGTGCGACATTGTAAATCGGTTGATTTACTGACATTTAGGTCGAACAACTTGTTGTACTATAACTTAGATTACGTTATGTTAGGTTAGAGGGCTGATCGATGATCGCACGTGGACTGGTACATGAAGCCATAGAAAGAAATAACTCCTGTGTTCAAACTTACAGATTGGCTTCCATTCCCACCAGCTCGGTGGGATGTCTGAAGGTATGCGCTCCTAAGTGTTTAAGTCTTGCTAATAGGGCAATGGCCTGTTAAAAGCCCCACAGCTAGAGAGATGCTATTGATAGCGAGGTTAGGCACTCCTCGACCAACCCTGAACGCCGCTCTGCTATCTGAGTGAATGGTCACTTCACTAAAGGGGGCTTCACTCCTGAGCAGCAGATCTATTGCTACCTCAATGGCTGCAACCTCGGCTTGGAAAACATATATATACTATAACTTACTAAAAGGTGTTTTCTATAAACAATATTAAACTAATATTATTAGTAGTAGGTGGGGTGAGAGAACCAGAATCCATAACATATTATGGTATATGAAAATTATAAATGAGGTTAGTTCTTTCGGGCTGATTTGCTCTTCTCGTCCATATATTTGTACATTTGAGCCAAAACTAGACCATAACCATAGACCTTTACTAATTATTTATCAGGGACTGCCAGGTCAGAAAATTATATATAATAATATTATATATGACTCTCAAGCTGTTATTTTTACTATTGTTGTGTATGATCGATGAAATTGCTTGAAGTTTTGAGTTTCTAACGTAATCCCAGCTACGGAGTCGTTGAAAATGTTTCAGACGTATTTGATGGAGTCGACTTCATCTTGAACACAAGTATTTGACGGGCAAAAAGTATTCAGGAAAGGTTGTTAAGTAATCTAAAATCGGCTTATGCGAGTCCACATCTTTTAATAACGATAGCATCGAAACTGTGCTTGATAATCGTCGCGTATGCATCAGAGTAACTGCAGAGGACTCGCTTATGGATTGACTCAACACATTCTCACTATTTTTTTCGGTATGAAGAGTGTTTTCTGGACTCGGACCAGAAGAACGAAGTTGAGTAAAGGTCGCAAAAGCGATGTTTCAGGACGTAGCTGAAGATACTACATACATTCATCACTACTGGAGACAAAATGTTGGTTTATGAATAGGACCTCCTCGTCCTATTTAATAATCTAGCGATTTGTGATCCAAAGAATGAAATGGGCGGAAACCGAAAAACCACAATTCGCTAAAAGCAATAAAAGTTACCCCAGCCGAGGCTAACAACTTCTATCTTCTTCTTTACTGACGTAGACACGGCTTACGCGGTTATAGCCGTAAGCTCAAGCAGCGGGTTGTGCGCTGACTTTGCGACCTGTCATGTAAAAAACGCCCCCCAATGAAAAGCAATAAACAGCTTCGGAAGCTAACAACCTGTGTGTGAAAATTGGGATTAAACGTGGGCAAGCTGAATTGGATAAGGAACTTATTTTTACAAAAAATTGTATAAAAATACGTGAAAATTTGGTTGATTTTTTTAGGAAGTTCAAAGGTCTTTTTTGTATCACAAATGAGTCTTCCAACAGATCTTTATGTATATAATGGAAGATAGAAGAGACAGTACTTCAAGGGTGTTTTTGAATTACTCCCACCGCTGCATTAGCTGTAGAAATGCAAATAAATAATGTCAACAGTGCAACGACAGTTGTAATACGCCAATTGTGCGACCGGTATGTGGGTCGTACGTTTTACAACAACACTTAAATCGACTGCAGAAAGCAAAAACAAAAACGCCACAAACGGCCAAAACATCAATTAGCAATTAGGTAATGGCCAAGAGGACAGGTGACGAAATGGTGTTATGGTCAACATTTTGCATGAAAATCAAAGCATGAGAGCAAAAACGAGAAAGGGCGCCAAGTGAAGACAACAACAATAACAAAGCTGCAAATGCAGGTTTATTTTCAGTAGGAAATTTCGAGATTGCGAGCAAGTTTGCATGTAATTATAGCAATAAAATAAGAGAAGAGATGAATTTATATGTAATTAAATGGGAAAATGCGAAAAAGAGGAAATAAAAAAGTAATAATTCATAGACGAAATTTATAGTTTACAAATGGAGTACAAATGCAGCTGGGTGAATTTTTGTTGGTCACACTTGCTGCTGTGCTTTGTGTCATTAAATAATATTAAATAATCATCAAAGTCGTATGAAATGATTACTGTAGGCTTTTTTGCTATTTTTATTATTATTTTATATTTAAATATATATATGTATGTATATTTTTACTTTTCATTTGCGCGGCGTGCACCTTTAATGAGCGAGATGACGCGCTGTAATTAGCGTTGGCGACTCTTAGACACCGGCTACATCTTCATTTAATTTCTACACGTTAACTAGCTGTACGTAATCAACGAAATTTATGTGAATAAATATTTGTACACACATACCAATAAACATGAGTGCTTATATAAGCATGAATTTCAGTCAACGGATTATACAATTGAATCGGATAATAAATGGCAAACAAAAAATTGGTTAATGGGTATGCCGGTAGGGCGTTAGCAGTTAATACCACTGCTGATATGTTTGTATGTGGGATAAAACCGTAAAAAAAACAAATAATTACAATTGCGCATGCGTACCAGGGCGCGTACGGACAGCGCGCGATTTAAACGATTCAAAAACAAAAAAGTACGCACAAATTCACAAATTTAAAGCTAAAAGCGTTTATGTGTTACTCCATAACAACAAAATGCAAAAAAAAAAATGATTGCCGGAAACTAAGTTGGCATACCAATAACATCTTCTTAGCAACACTGCCACTGCCGTTCGACTACTAATCAGGCCTCTGCATATGCATTTAATGTATTTCAAGCACATACATATGTACACAGATACATACATATACATATATATAGTTGTGTAAAGACAGGCGAAATGGGCGGAGAGGTGAGCGTGAAATTGCACGCGCCTGGCATTATAATTCGATTGGAAAAAAATAAAGAAATAATAAAAAAATTATTTGCGACTATTTGCTAGGCAAAAAATACGGAATGGCAAGCAGCAAACGGGAGTGCAAAATGTACGCAGATAAATAAAAACAAAATAAATCAAATTAAAAAATAAAACAATATTAGAAAAACAAGAAAAACGTTACCTTCGGATCCACTGAATCCATATACCCTTCACAGGTGAATTTTTTATAGCATAAGAAGATATAAAAATATCGGTCAGTTGTATGGCTGCTGTATGATATAGTTGTCCGATATCGGTGGTTCCGACAAATGAGCAGCTTATTGAGAAAGAAAAGGGCTTGTGGAAATTTTCCGATCTATATGTCAAAAACTGAGTGGCTATTTCGTGTATACATATGTATGTTTACAGGCAGGTAAACACTTATACTATATATACTTTATAGGGTCTTTGACTTTTTCTTTTGGGTGTTAAAAATATAGTGGAAATCTAAAAAAAATCTTAATATACCCTGTTCAGGGTATAAGTATTAAAAACAAAAAATATATTATATTATATTATAAAAAAAAAAAATAAAAAAAATAAAATTAAAAAAAAATAAAAAAATTAAAATAAAAAAACAAAATTTTTCTTGCGTCACAACCATCGCTGCCGCCACACACTCGATGACGAAGAATAATGATGGCTTTGGGCCACTGAAATGTGATGACGTTTTTGTTAATGCCCGCAAATTCACATTCCCTTTGCATTTTCTTTTCATTCACACTTTGTTACTACAATTGGTGCTATTGTTTCGGCCCCACGCTGCTCTCAGTACCGTATAGTCATGGCGAAAAAATCATTTTGCAGACACATTTATAAACGTACATATGCAGAAATGCGAGAAAAAGTTGGAAGGCGTTGCATAATTCATATGTGCAAGCGCCAGCATCAACGCTGCTTCTTGCCGTCATGAGGACGGACATTAGCAACGGCGGCTGTGGCTGTGTCAAGCCACCAGCAGTGCCATCCATGGCACATCGCTTCGGCAAACAATAAAACCTTTTTGTATAACAGTAATAGAGCTTTTGCATGTACTTTGCGACACTTGCTGTTGCTATTGTTTGTGTTGGTGTTGGCTACCGCTGCTGCTTGAGATGACGTTGAAAACGTTGGTACCGTATTTATATATGAAAATATTGAAATGAGGACGAAAAAGTGCAGATAATAAATAAGGTGAATAGAGGTGTATTTTTTTTTTAATTTTTCTTAACTTCTACGCTTTTTTCTTTAGTGCTCAACACTAACTACTATTTTTATTTTAGTGTCTTATTTATTTTTTGTCAAAAAAAGTGCAATTTTTTACAAAAATCACTAAGCGACACTATGATTAAACTATTTTACAGTAATTTAACGACTGTGATGTTAGAGGCTTTTTTTTGCTAGTTTTGGGATGCTAAAACCAAAAAAAAAAATCCTAACACGTAGGATTTTTTGTGTTATAATCAAGAGGTGTGTGGTCTAACAACCACCATTTACTAAAATGACGAATATAGAGCTGTACGTGATGGAAGGTTTTTGAACTCAAATTCGTAATCAAGACACCTCAAATACGCCACAAACCTCTTGGCACATCCGTAGCAAATTTTTCCTTCAGTTTTGTTGAGTAGTGTTATCTTTAGAAGAGGAGTGGTCCGGCTGCAATCTCTATCAAGAAATGTTAATTGGATACCTTAAGGGACGGTCTGAATAGTCTGCATAACCATCACAGTTGAGTATAAGTACACCGACCGAGCTCGAAATTATGTATATCTGACCAAGC
The DNA here is from genome assembly GCF_024586455.1 of Bactrocera neohumeralis. Taxonomy (NCBI): domain Eukaryota; kingdom Metazoa; phylum Arthropoda; class Insecta; order Diptera; family Tephritidae; genus Bactrocera; species Bactrocera neohumeralis. The sequence continues at coordinate 78,295,128 of NC_065919.1, read as the reverse complement.
AATTGACTGGAAGTATGGTAGGGAATACTTTATGATGACGCGACAATTAATATTTCCTTATTTATTTTTCGATTCACGTTTAATGTCTTCAATTGACTCAAAACGGTTTTCCCCAAGCGGTCGTTTGAGTTTGCTAAATAGACAGAAGATATTGGTTGAAAATTTGGCAGAAATCTCACGAAAAATCAATGCAGTATGCGACGGTGCATTAGCGTGGTGCAGAAACCAAGAGTTGTCGCCCAATAATTCCGGCCTCTTTTTACGTATAGCTTCACGCAAACGACACATAAAACTAAAATAGTATTCCTTGCTGACATTTTGACCAGATGGAAGGATTACGTAGTCTAGCACATCTTGATAATCGAAGAAAAATGTCAACATAATCTTGATTTTTGACCTGCTTTGACGTGCTTTTTTCGGCTTCAGCTCACCTTTCCTACTATATTCGGCCGATTGATCGTCTGTTTCCGGGTCGTAAGCATAGATCCACGATTTATCGCCAATAATACTATGTTTCGTGACATCCTAACAGTCGGAAAGAATTGTTTCACAGACGTTAACGCGATGCAGTTTTTCGAAAAAATTGAGTGATTTTGGAACCAATCGTGCTTTCATTACTCTCAGGCCCAAATGATCGTCCAAATGGTATCCACTGATCCTTCTGATATTCCAACGATGCCAGAAAGATATCTGATTGCGTCGATTTTCAATCATTATTTGCTTTATTTTATTGGCGTGTTGATCACGAGTTGATGTTTATGGCCGTACTGGGCGTGGTTTGTCATCAACTTGTCCTCGACCTTCTTTTAATAATTTGTACCAATCAAAACATTTGCTCGCGACAAACAATTATCACCGAAGGCCACCTCCAACATTCTGAACGTTTCGGCACCAGAAATTTGATTCCGCAGACAAAATTTAATGGAACTTCTTGATAACTTTACTCATCTTAAAAATCGCCTGCATATGCATTTGGCACAGATATCACTGACAGTCATGCCAACCTAGAAAAAAATATTTTGACGAATTGATTTTCGCCCAAAATTTAAGTTAAAAAGTCTTACTATTTTTTGCTAACATTCATTTTTTGTCATAACTTTGATAATCAATTTAGATTCTCTTTGGAAATGTTTTTTCTGCATTCCCATATTTATGGTAAGTTTTTGATAATAAACAGTAAACGCTTCAAAAGTAAGTAAACTTAATAAGTTTAGTAATTTAGTAATAATTATATACGAAAACAATGCAATTTACGATAATGCTTTAATAATGATTGTTATATAAAGATGGTTTAATTACATTCAAAGCCAATTACTGATACTAAGCGAATGAAGTTGTAATTGAATGTTTATTTCAATATTTTTATTTACCCATCACCTTTCTATATGTATTCTAAATAGTTTCTGACTTACAATAGCAAAAAAACAAGCTTCTTTTAAATCATTGTTTTTTAAACTATTAGACACCCACGCAAATTGGCAGCATTAAATGGAATTTAAATAAAAGTTTGTAACGAATTAATTTTTTTTTCGTATACAATCAGTTCCTTAAAACGTATCATTACTGGTGGGAGCTGGGTTTATGAATTTGATGTCGAAACTGTTCAACAATCTAGCGTATAGCGCTAAATAAATGAGCCGAGGCACTTAAGATCATCACATCCGAGGCTTATACTCGTATGAAGTGTGTAGAAAATTAGATTTAGCATTGGCATGATTTCATTGGCTTCGAAGCAGCCTATTTTCAAGACGATAATAAACATTTTTATTAAAATATGTTTTTTTTTGTCAGTTCGTTTCAAATTTGATCAGATGATACAAGCAGTTGAAGGTTTGCCGCACCAAAAAGGCTTCTCTCAAAACAGTGTTTTTCAAATATTTATCCATAAAATACCGTACTACATATGAATCATACGATCATTTGACTTGCAAATTTTATTGTAAACTAAAATGTTTAAAAGTGTTCTGAATAAAATGAAATTTGAAAAAAAAAAATTTTTTAATAAAAAAAATTTTAAAATTTTTTATTTCTATTTTTGACCAATTTTCATTATATTTTCCAGTAAACAGTAAAGCTAAACAAATTTTACCGTTATCTTAAAAAGCTTCAAAGATAATTTGGTTCTGCCTTCGTTATATCAATATCTACCAAGAAAGCTCGACATTAACTTTTGTTTGTTTGCAGCAGAAATTAGTTGACACAGATATAAAAACTCCGAAAAAAGTTTAATGTTCACATAAATTATTTAATTAATTTTCCTTATTTGCTCCCATTTTCGGCGTCGGTTGCGTAAAAAGAAGTGTGAAGACCACGAAAGAAAATATAAATTATTTTACATTACTATTTTACACTTGAAAATACAAGTACAACACAATAAATGCGGAAGAGAGAAGAAACAGGCGAAAAATGTGCATGGTAATGAAATACCAAGCAATACAAATTGTAAATAACGAATGCAATGAGTACGGCTAAACAAAACCAAAATACAAATATCATCATATCGGATATAAGATTCATACTAAGTAGTCAACGTATGCAATGTAATCGCATATGTATGTATGTAAGCACGCAACTTCCTGCAACAAGAAAAGCCAAAGCGAGGTGAGGTGAAAGTGGCCGAAAATGGATTTGAGAAAACATGAAACTACGGTCAAAAATTGGCGTATCGATGCAGTACCAAGCGTTTATATGTATATATATTTAAAATAAATTCATGTATATATTATATATAGTATAAATATACATATGTATATATAGTATATTATATACGCAGAGAATGCGGGAATGTGAAATGGAAAACATAATAGCGGAAAATATGATCAAAACAAACAATGAAATGATATGTAAGCAAGAAACAAAACAAAAAAAAAAGCAATACAACCAAAAAATATTATAAAACAAAACAAAAATAAAAAAATTTAATTAAAGCAAAAAAAAAGTAAGAAAGGAAACCGAACATTTCATACTCTTATTTGCAACAATTAAAGTCGAGTCGGCGTGGTTTTAGTCCGATTTCACTCAATTTCAAACTGTAACATAGAAGAGTCAAAGGAATGTTATGTGCCGAATTTGGTTGAAATCGGTTTGGTCGGGTCCCGAAGTATGTGATTTCACGAAAAAGTAGGCGGTGCCACGCCCATCGTTTAATTTTGATTCCGGCTCCTTTAAAACTCTCTTATACCAAAGCGTAGGTTAAATTTAGTATCTTGAGATAAAATGACCGTTATGTTATCGCTTGCGCGGACGGACAGAAAGACAGTCACTCGGAATTCAACTCGGCTTATCATCCTGATCATTTATATATATTATACATAACTCGATATCTATCTCGATATGTTTTAGGTGCAGCAACATGTTGCGAGAATATAAAAAAAAACAAAAAAAATAATAAAACATGTTAATATATACATATGTATGTAAAACTATAAAATAATAAATAATACCACTAAATGTGAAAAAATCAACCAAAGAAAATTTCAAATCAAACAAAATACTGCAATGTCACCCATGAACTTAAAGAACAAGTAATTTGTTTCAAAACTAAAATCAATACCATAATATACATACAAACAAGCACACATACACTTGTATTTTTTGATTATACTAAAACACACCAATTTAACACTCAAAATGTATCTCTTTTCTGCTTTCAGATCGCTTTTGAATATATTCTCACACACATCCACACATACTCGCCTACCCACTAGGAACAAAACACAAGCACAACTGCCAAGCTTCAAACAAATCGTGATATATAAATTAGAAAATTATGCAATTTAGTTTTATAATGTCGACGACGCTTGTCTGCGGTGCAGCGCGTAGAAGATGATCGAAGCCTTTGCCAATAGTTTGGGTAGTCATTTGGGGCGGCATCTATTCTACTGGGCAGCGTCCCAACCGGAAGTGAACGGTCTCAACCTGCGTCTCACCGAGCTAATCAACAAATTCCACGGTCCACTTGAACGTGGCGTTCAAGTACTGGACCACCTGCTAACACTCGAGGAGGAGGACTTCAACGGCCACTGGGGCAGCGCGTATCGGCACAGTTATGAGCCCGAATATGCGAGTGACGATGGCAATCAGGAAGTGCTTCAATACTCAGCCAATAGTCGTGAAATGCTGTTACCGGTCGCAACAACAACAACGACTACAGCTGGTGTGTTAGCAGTGCCAAGTGGAAATAATGTAACAAATAACAACCGCATCTCCACCTCAAATCCAAATAGTGAGTTCAATGAAATTTCATATACATACATACATACATATAGGCAAAGTGTGAAATTAACAAGTTTGTGAACCTTGGATTAGTTGCTTGTGTGTTTATGGAAGTAAAATATCGAAAATTCAAAGTTAGCACATTTAAAGTTTCAATGTGCAGACAAATATATTTATTTCACTATATACACTCATAAATATCTGCATGTTTATTTATTTGTTTGTAGATATATGCATATGTATGTGTGTTTGTGTTATCGGAAATTGGTAATGAAATTGCTAGAGGTCAACAACTTTTTTGACAGCGTTTAGCCCAATATTTAGCGTCTTCATACTAGAAAAGCTTAGTAGTCAAAGTGGCCATCGAAGATGACGGTAATAAAGAACTTAAAACTATTAATGAAAAATGTAAGCAAGCCTTGGAAAAAGTTATAATAATATTAGTAAACCAAAAGCAGTTAACACAGTATTTTTCCAGGTTCAATTTTATGCCGAAGTTTATAATATAAAATATTAATAAAAATGAATTAAAAAAAAAATTAAAAATTAAAAAAAAAAAATTAAATTTAAAAATTAAAAAAATTATTTAAAATTAAAAAAAAGAACAATTATTAAAAAAAATTTAAAACTTTTAATTCATCAATAATTATTATAAATTCAATACAGGTGAGAAAAAGTAGTTTGCCATGTGTCTTTTTTTGGGAGAATTAATTTTTTTTATTATTTTTTTCAAACACACAAAAGTGCGAAAATTTGAAAAAAAAAATTTTAATCTTATGAGAACTTTATATTAATAGTTACAAAAGTTCATAATTAAGTAAAAAAAACGCAACAATTTTTAATTATCCATGATTCGTTAAAAACAAAAATTTAATAAAAAAAATTGTTTATAAAAATTTAATATAAACCCAAATTTTTTTCACAAGTAATGCCGGATCCCTTCTATCTCTATCGCATAGAACAGCTTTATACATTAAAATATTGTGAAAATGTGCTGTAGATGTACATACATACATACATACTTTTTGTTGTAATCTTATTAATTTTTTTTTATTTGGTTTAATTAATTAATCTTTATTTCTTTTTATTTATTTACTTTAATCAATTATTCTTTAATCTTTATTTAATTTTCTGTTTTTTCTTAATTATTCTTTATTTTTTTAATTTAGTTTTTTTTCTGTAAAAAAACACATGAAGCAATTTTTTCGAATCTGTTGTGGCCATTGTTTAACTTTTGAAGCAAATCAGAGCGATGATCTAATCGGTAGTATAATCAGTTTGTTGTAATCTTAGGAAATATTTTTTAATTTGGTTTTATTTATTTTCTTTCGATATTTTATTTTAATCAAGCTTTCGTTATGTTTCTTTTTAGTTTAATATTTTTTTATAATTAATTTTTTTTTTATTTTTCATATTTACTTTTATTTAATTTTCTTTGCTTGTCTTCTGAGACATTTTCTTTTTTTAAATCTGTTAATAAGATCAATTAATAATCTTCCACCTACAAGTCTTCAAGAACATGCATACAGCCTACAATATTCTCCGGTGTGATGGCGTGGAGCACTGAAGGCCATAAATACAAAAATGTTAATTATTTATTACTATCTTAGCAAATTAAATAATCAAATGGATAATTTTGAATATAAACATGATCTGACAATGAAAAGCGAGCGATTTTTTCCAAATAAGGAAATAAATGCGTAACAAAAAAGACTGTAAAAAACTCATCGAGAAGTCTCTTCAGACACATTAAATGCATTATTTGCTTTTAAACACTCAAGCATTCAAACTAAAACACTTTGAATGTCAATGGACTACAAGTGGTTAAATTGTGTTGAATTGACAATAGTAAATGATAGTTAAGAGTCGTTAACAACAGTTAATTCATTACAAAATTTAATTTCATATAGCTAAATTAATTTTATTTTCCTTTGAATGCTTAAAACAATAATTAAAAAGAAGTAAAGTTAAATTGTGACGTAGCCTTTAGTTGGATATTCAAAATTGAACAATAAAAATTGAGCAGAAAAATTGATGGAATCAATTGATAAAATTAAATTAATCACATTAAAAAATTTATAGTAAAATTTTGTAATTTCAATGTTGTAACTGTTTGAATGTATGTATGTATATTGTCTGATTAAACAAATAACTGTCAAATTGCTTATTACTGCAATAGACATTGTTCTTTTTAAGTTCCGAACGGAAGGCACGTAATATGCGGATATGGAAAGTCCATATATATACATATACTAAATGATGAACACAATGTGAACATTTACAAACATACATATTCATAAAAATGTACATATATCAAAATTTACATGCATGCGTATGAGACAATATAAAACATTAGAAAATCAAGCCTCAGGAATTGAAAGCGAACCTCGAAAACGTTTAATAAGGCGACTTGACAGAGTATATACATATATACGATTTTTGTCGTGTTTGTAACAACAACAAAAGTTGCAAAAAATATTAATTTTAAATTATATGCTTTATATTACAATATGCCATCAATATAATACATACAATTTTAAATAATTTTCAAAACTTACTATTACCGACTTAAGACCTCAATAGCAATAGTTAATCTAAAATATTTATTTGAAAACAGCATGCAACTCTTAAAACTGACAATAATGTTTTCTCTTTCATACACATGCGACTCCAGTACGTAAAGAAAACACAGTTTAGCAACGTTGCCATGTCGTCAAAATAACTTATAAGCAATTATTTCAAGCATTTCAAAACACATCGCCACAAAACTAGCGCAAGCAAAACTTATTTATTGACAAGTGGCATCACTTAAGCTCCAATTGCCTTTTCTCTCAACCACCAAATTCGCAGAACAGAAATGCAACCTAAATGCAAGGGAAAATTTATATTGAAGTGATATGAAAATGGCAGCTATGAAAATCAAGGAAAAAAGTGTCGATAAATGAATTTTAAATTGTAAAAACACAACAGAATTGTTGTAAAGTACCAGGAAAGACTGTGGTGCTTTGAATTATTATGTTAAATAGTATTTTGTGCGTGTTTTAGCTGCTCTAGTGCATACTTGTGAAACTTTTTTCAAGTTTTTGTGTATACTTTTGTTCGCCACAACCAATCATATTGCAAGTCCTTGAGCGCAGCAATATTTTCAATGGCGAATAACAATAGACTTTCGCTAAAGTCGATTAATAAGCGTAACCAGGAGGCGATGTCGCATTCACAAATGAATGCTTGGATAAATGGTATGTGTATGTAATTGTTGGACAGGCTCTTATGAATACTTCCTTTCTAAAAATAACTACCAAAATGTTTTTGTTTCTTTATTGTCTTGCGTGCTGGTGGAGTAGCGGATATTAAGTGTGCATATTGATTTTTTTTATTAATCCTTTGCAGTTTTCCGTTTTTAACTGATCAAATGTGCATTTTTTAATAAAAAAAAGTGCAGGTGATATAATAGGTTAAGTTTATAAGTAAATCGTATGCAGAAGGTTTTGGTTTTAAATGTATACAAAACATCTAAAGATTAAAAAAATAATGAGGCAATCGGGAGCATGCCGTGCGGTCTGGTTAATAATATTTCTATAAGCTACAATATCTATTGCCTTGCAATAATTCTTAAAAAGTACTTGATAAAAGTATGTATTGAAAAGTTCTAAAACAAAAACCAGCAAAATGTGCGAAATTTAGCACTATTGTTGGCTTCTCTGCAATTTACAACTTATACAATTCTTAGAACAAACCGTCGATAACGGAACAATCGGGTTAAAACTATTCTTAAACTTTTAATAAGAATAAAATCAGTAACCATTTTATTTCCAATTTCAATCCACAAATAACTGCGTATGTGGTCAACTTTCACTGATAAGAAGTTACATTATTTTTCACCACAATGCAATTTTACTCTTTCTCCAAAATCAGAATAAAAGTCAAGTCGCCTTCTAGAAATACGTCAAACATTTCAAGTATCTCGTATCCGTCACAACAAAATAAAGGAGAGCGAACATTTTTTGAAATAATAATGAAAATTCAGTGATATAAATAGTTAGAAGATAGTGAAGTTAGCATATTTATTTAAATATATATAGTCATATACACGTAAATACATACATACATATGTTTGTATTATGATGAGCAGAAACGCAAACAAGTCACTGACGACGGGTAACAAATCGGCAAGAGGGAATTTCGATTTTCGAAAATTATTTCGCACTAATACGACTAAATCAAATTGTAAACATGCACGCGTGTTATCTACATTTCAAGTTCACTAATCTATATACTCTACACAACTTTGTTTACAAATATTGTGTTTACAGTGGAAACACTAAACAATGGTAATGGGCTATTGCTATCGCCGCCACACAACAATTCTGCAAATAATCACCATCAACAGCAACAACAACGAAGCGCCATTGCAGCTGCAGGTGCCGGCGCAGCAACGGGAGGTGGCGTCGGCAGCAGCGGCGGAGGTGGCCCTACCAGCGGCAGCGGTACCGCAACTGGCGGTGGTGAGCATAATATACAAATAACCCAACCAATCAGCGCACCATCATCGCCCCTAGCGTCGCCTGGTGTTATTACCAGCTCGGCGCTTTTCTGTTTGCCATCGAGTTCCTCAGGTGTTACGTCAGGCGGTAGTAGCAGCAGCAGTGGCGGCGGTAGTGGCAGTGGTTCGTATGTGTGTTCAGCCGGTGCTGCAAATCAAATAAGTAATGCAGCTATGAATGCAGTCGACACAGCTGATCCCAACTGGCAGGCCACCAAAGCGACGGTGCTGGAGCGGAATGCGGCTATGTTTAACAATGAATTGATGTCGGATGTCAAATTTGTTGTGGGGGGGGAATTCGGTATGTCTTGAGCATTATTTTGTTTAACATTTCAAAAAGTTCATGTGTTTTTTTAAATTATTTACATCAGCAGATTGTGTACAAACAATACCGGCACACAAGTACATCTTGGCCACGGGTAGTTCGGTGTTTTACGCTATGTTTTATGGCGGTCTGGCCGAGAATAAACAGGAAATTAAAGTGCCTGATGTGGAGCCATCGGCGTTTCTAACGCTGTTAAGGTAATGCTGAGTAACGAATTGCGAAGTTCAAAGGAAAAATTAATATTTTTTTATATTCATGCAGATACCTATATTGTGATGAGATTCAATTGGAACCTGATAACATATTGGCCACTTTGTATGCAGCCAAAAAGTATATAGTGCCACATTTAGCGCGCGCCTGCGTCAATTATTTAGAAGTCAAATTGACGGCAAAAAACGCCTGTCTACTTCTCAGTCAATCGCGTCTTTTCGAAGAGCCCGAGCTGATGCAGCGTTGCTGGGAAGTAATCGATGCACAAGTGCGTAACGTAACCTGAATTATTACTATACTAATCTCACTAACTGTATTCTATTTGTTGTTGTTAGGCCGAAATGGCGATTAAATCTGAAGACTTTGTCGACATCGACCTCAAGACATTCGAGTCGATATTGTCGCGTGAGACGCTCAACTGCAAGGAGATACATCTCTTTGAGGCAGCGCTCAATTGGGCTCTGAATGCTTGCCAGAAGATGGGCGTTGACGTGACGGCACCGAATAAGCGCAGCATGTTGGGTCAAGCATTGCATTTAATACGCATACCGACCATGACGCTGGAAGAGTTCGCGAACGGCGTCGCACAGACGGGCATACTCACATCACAAGAGACTATTGATATATTTTTGCATTTTACCGCACAATCAAAACCGCATTTAAGTTTTCCTACACGTGCGCGTGCAGGGCTCAAGACACAAGTATGCCATCGCTTTCAGTCGTGCGCTTATCGCTCCAATCAATGGCGTTATCGCGGCCGTTGCGATTCCATACAATTCTCTGTGGATCGCAGGTTTGTACTGGTTACTAAAGTAACGACTATTATGTGCATTAAAAATTACATTTTGTTTGCAGAATCTTCATTGTTGGCTTCGGCCTATACGGTTCCTCGACCGGTGCTGCTAATTATAATGTAAAAATTGAATTGAAACGTCTGGGACGCACGCTCGCAGAAAACGATACCAAATTCTTTTCGGATGGCTCAAGCAACACATTCCACGTATTTTTCGAGAATCCCATACAAATTGAACCCGAGTGCTATTACACCGCATCCGTCATACTTGACGGCAACGAACTGAGCTTCTTCGGCCAGGAGGGCATGTCCGAAGTGTGCATGGGCAATGTAACTTTCCAGTTCCAATGCTCTTCGGAGAGCACAAACGGCACCGGTGTGCAGGGCGGTCAAATACCAGAACTGATATTTTACGGGCCAACAACTGTAACGGCATTAAGCTCACCAACTAACTCACTGTGTCCCACACCAATCGGTGCGGGCAGCAGCGGCAGTGGCGGCGGCACCGGTGGTGGCGTTTCGAATAGCGGTGGCTTACATGTAAATTGTGATGACTTATTGGGTAGCGGTAGCAGTGACGGTGGCGGTAGTGGTGCATTGAGCGCATGAGAAATGTTCGAAATTTGCAAGAGCGATGATGCGGAACTCTTTTGAGCAGTGCGTGCGTAACAAATAATGGCAATCTATGGTTTTTCAATGTGAAATTTACAAAGAAACTATAATGATTAAATAGTTTATACATAAATACATACATATAAATATATATGTAGTAGTGGCAAGTGAGCGAACCGACAACCAAATACAATTAAATACAGGCAATATTTACAAATACATACATACAATGAAAGGAATGCAAGCAATGCCAAAATGTAGGTCATTGCAGGCAAATTGTTTTCCGCAGAAACTAAAGTTAAAGTTGGACATGTATAGTAATGCAATTGAAAGTCATAAAACGTATGTATGTGTAGGGAACGCACTTCCTTCGTTTGTTGGAGATAAGGTTAGGGGAAAAGGCAATCAAATTTGATTAAACAAATTCTAAAGGCACAAAAAATACTAACAAAATCTGTAACTAATATTACACACGATTTTCAAAGACTTGTAGAATGTAGAATTTTTGAGAAGAAAACGTACACAATAACCTGGGAAATGAAGTAAACAAAAAAGCAATTGCATATTACAGACATACCTACATACATATACGAATTCATACATAAAAAAAAAACGAAAACAAAAAGAAAATCAAAAACAAAAGAGAATTTTACAAAACAAAAAAGGAAGTTATGTATTTATCTAAAATATATCCTGTTGTATAACGGCACAGGGTCAGGCTATTAGGGCGAAAATGTTTAAAAAGTTTACATGCATACAAATTAACACATACACATACTATATACAATTACATGAAAACATATACATACATATATAAATGCATACAAGGCATATATTAGTACTTTTTCCACTAGTTTTTTCATATACCCAAAAGAAATGCGAGAAACAAAAGTATACTTATACTATATTCATACTATATACGCAACTATAATGCAAAAGTAATGATATTACAACTCTTTTTGCCTAAATAACATTACATATTGTAGTAATAATGAGTTGAATTTGCGAGTAATTACGAGTTTCATTAGTAATGCAATACATTTACGAAAATACATAGTACATTGAAAAGGGTTTGCACGCATCACAGTCGAAATAATCAATTAGTATTCACGTAGCATATTAGCGTTTGTCCTGTATACATGGACATAATCATTATGAATATTGGAATATTTTATGCTTTTTACTATGATAGTTAACGCTTTATGGATTGTTTAAATGTATTTCCTTTCAACGCCTTGCATTTGTGCGAAATATTTTTCAAGCGCCTTTTTTTGTTCTCATTTTCCGTGGTTGTGTTGCGTTTTAGCATTAAGAGAAGAGGCGAATGGCCAGTAATGAGTTAACGCAGCAGTTTGGTGGAGTGTTGGACTTATGTATATTGCAACTGCTATTTGGCTGAACTATTTGTGCTTTTTTGATTTTAAAGATAAGTTATGACTTTTTGTACTATTATCTATATAAAGGTATGTACTTTTTTAGATTTTTCACTGCTAAGGTTTAGTTTTTTTATCTACTACAATCTGTCGATATTACCTTTGAATAATATTTAATAAAAATCTTTAAGATTACTTTAAAATATGTGTTTTTGATTTATTGTGGAAAATTTTTGAAGGGTTGGCATCCTGAAAAAAACTAAAAACCTGAAATAATTGAAACCAGAGCTATAATATGACTAAAGGCTATCAATATGAAATCCAGAAAAAAAATTAACGCTTTTTTATAGAAAAAAGAAAAACATTAAGTTCAGAAGCTATAATATTTTCAAAATAAAAAAGTTTACATATAAGAACTTGACTTAGATCAGTCAGTTTGTATAGCAACTATATGCACAGTAATCGCATCTGAACAATAATTTGTTCCAAATTTCGTAAGGTATCTTCACGAAAGTCAAATAAAGAATATAACCTTACAAAGACTTGAGCTTGACCAATCAGTTCATATGACAGCTATGTTTATGCTATAATAGGTTGTTGTTGTTTTTTCTGTAGCGATAGAAATCTTTCGAGTTGGCAGTTCTTGGCCGGATAAAGTCAGGGTTCGTTGCGGTTACGTAGACACGAATGTCGTGGGAAGGGTGCTGTTATGGGTCAATGTCGGCGGTTCCGATAAATGAACAACTTTTTAGAGACAAAATTATACACACATAAAAGAGACGGACCGGTGAACATAGCTAAGTTGACTCAGCTCATCATGCTGATGATTTATATATGTATTCTATGAGATCTCCAAGACTTCTTTTGGATGTTAAAAAGTTTATGGTAAGCTTAATATACCCCGTTCAGGATAAAAAATATTGGTAAATCACCGCCTATGTATAAAAAAATTGTGACGAAAAAACGTTACTTGTTTTCGTTTAGGAAGCTAAGCAGAACACCTAATATACCTTTACACTCTGTACTACTAAATTTCTAAAATAAAAATATGTTTAAAAGACTCACCGACAGATGGAATGTTGATGCATAGTGCATTAGATAGCTTCAGATAAGTACGACCCAATTCATAGGAGCAAATTTGTTGCACATCACTGATGTCAATCAGCAAATCTATAGCGAACAATAAAAATTAAAACACAAAAAGTCCATAGTACGGCATTCGAATTTGTGTACTTACGAGATGTGCCCTCCGTGCGGCAGGTGATGTAGACACAGGCGGCATAAATGTGCGTGCTCTTGCGTCCACGCGTTAAATGCCGTGCTAAAGCCATTTTAAAGAAATTCAATGCCGTATCAATATAATGCTGCGTTAATTGTAGTTGCTGACACAAATGAGTTATTTCTTTTTTTGCTTTTTTAATGGTCACTTCACGAGATTCGGTGCCGGAGCCGACTTGAAATTTACCATAACCGTAATTTGTCGCACCGCCGTTCGATTCCGCGGACACAAATTGACCAATCGCCGCCGCACCATGGCCAATTTCTTCGAATTGTATTTCGGATACAATGAGTGAATCTTCTAACACCGAACCGCAATTGGTACAAACGGCATCGCCACGCGCATTGTCTTCCTCGATATCGGTAGAACCACAATTGCGACACTTTAAACCAGACGACATTTTATTGTACCGTGCTTGTGGATTTCGTTATTTGTGAAATGATTAAAGCTTTAGTATTTATAACACAAGTTTATTTATACTTTTACTTTTTATTTTAATAAAATTGATTGTAATATATGCTTACATCAAGCAAAAGCTTTTGAATATCGAGGCCTGTTTCACTACATTAATTTGAGTATTACGTGTTCATACAAAACTTTATTTCATATATGATTCGCTTTAAATTAACTTTTGTTTATATATTTTACACAAAATATGCATTTCAAATGCACTTTTAATCAATTGTACACATTCCAACGTTTACCAAGTTGAAGGATTGAAATTTGTCAAAACATTGTGGGGCATTGTTATTCACATTTGTTGTTGTGGGCATTATTTACATGTGATGTTTCTTCAGGGTTGCATTTTTCAGATTGTTATAGATTTATTGTGAATACTAATGGATTTTGTATTCTAATATATACATATATTTTTATTATTTGAAGTTATAAAATAATAAAAATATTATTATTTTTTTCAAGTAGCTTAATAATGTAAAGCGAAAATTCGATTAAGCAATCGATAAATAGTTTATTAAATAAGGCACATTATAATTTTAAGCCAAATCATAATAAAAATTCTCACTCACTGAAGGACATATTCGGGATATGGTACTCGTATGCTTGAATAATGATTATTTGTAGTATTTGAGAGCTGAAGTATTTAGTGTACGGATTTCACACCTATACATATATAGTATTATATATACAATAGTAAACATTGACCTAATAGCTACAAAACTAATTGGTATAAAATATTTTTATACCAGGTATATGGAAGTAAGTGGAAGTATTGATACGATATCCCAAATTTCTGTAATAATGGTATATTATTATTAGAAAAACTTGATCTATGAATTATAATGGTCCGATTTCTACAATGTCTAGACGTGATATACATACCTTGAAGGCAGTATATGTAAACATTTTTATTTCGATATATTCATGCTTGATTTAGGTACGTTAAGTGATATAAAGTGCGCGGCTATCATCAGATTTTACATTTTTCCACTGTATAAGTGAAGGCATTAGAAAGAGTCAGCAAATTTTAAAATTTTTTGAACCTAGATACTTTCCTTTCCATACCAAATTAGTAATCTCAATCTTCTTATAATGCCAAGGAACATGCCTTCCACGTTCCATCAAGATATCGCAATTTTTACTGAAGTTAAGTGAGGATTTCAACTCAACTCGTCATCATTGTAAAACGTAAAACTAGTCGGTACAGATCTAGAATTATATACATAGTTATATATTGGCACAAAATATAACAGTTTTTAAGTGAACAAAACTATAATATTCTGTGGCAGCATGTTGCAAAAGTCAAATAAACGAGCTTAGTAGTGCTCCAAGGATAAACGATATCCATTCCAGGTATTTGTAATCAAAAGTAAAAATTCAAAAATTCAAATTGGTATCGAAAGCAAACGAACTAGACCAAATGACTTTTGATGCTTCTTTTTCTTTACTCCCACTCATTGCTCTCAATTAATACATTCGTTATGGTTACCACGCTGTACGATCGTATCAACGACAACCACTTAAGCTGCGACCTGCTCCCAATACCACCAAGGGAGGGACAAGAATAGTGATTTCATTTAGACGCTGCTATTGACCGCAGTAGACATTTTACATAAAACAACAACTACACACACACGCTCACATGGGTAGGCAGATTGGAAGAGTTGTAGTTGGAGCGCTTTTCGCATCAGCGAGATGAAGTTGTCCAACATGTTAATCAATCCGGCGGTTGGCTTCTGTCCCGTCGCGAGCTACATGGCAGTGCAAAATCAGTTCCGCGTCAGTAGAAAATTAAAAAAAAAATCCTCTTACACTTATACACCTACATATATACATATACATGCAATGTATTAGCCTTAAACTATAGCAACTTGTTAGCTGTTTAGATTTTTCAAAGTAAAGTGACATTGACAAGGTTTCCAACTTATCATCAGGCAAAAAAAGCACGTCAGGCCATGTCTCTAAATTGCTAAAAGACCAAAATCAAAACAAAAAACCGAAAAAATAAAGAAAAAGCTTTAACTTCGGTTGCACCGGAGCTAGAATTCCCTTCACAAATAAAGAAGTTACCTTAAAATAACTTGATTTTGATCGTTCAGTTTGTATGTCAGCTATTTGCTATACGTATAATACTCCGATCCGATAAATTAAAAAAAAATGAATTGCCGTGGACAAATTGGACAAATCTGTGCCAAATTTCGAAGATATCTTGTCACATAAAAAGTTTTCTAAACAACAGCTATATGTTATAGTGCTCCGATATCGGCGGTTCCGACAAACGAACAGCTTCTTGGTGAGAAAAGGACAAGTGAATTTTTAAAACGATATCTCAAAAACTGGGGAATTAGTTCGCGTATATACAGATAGACGGACATGGCTAAATAAACTCAGCTCGCCACGCTGATCATTTATAAGTATATTTTATAGATTCTCCAAAATTTTTACCCTGTTAAGGGTATAAAACGAACAAAAACTGCTTCATATGCAAATGAGCTGCAGAAGGGAATTGTAGAAATGCACACACGGACACCTACACGTAAGCCACCAACTAGTTAGAGCAATTCGCCGTCGTTTATGCTGTCGCATGTTGCAAGTTGCGCATGGACTTTCAGGGCTCGTAAATATCGTTAAGCCCTTATTTTAACGAAACGGCAAGATGTTGTGCATTAATTAGACAACCAACTGTGAGTGAGAAGGGCAAAACACAACAAAACCCATAAAAAATATGAACAAAAACAAGCAAAGTAAAAATGTTGCAGCGTTTCAGCAACAAAAAAGCGCAAAATAAATATTTTAAAACGGAAAAATAGAAAAGTTTAAAAATTACGTTTCCAAACCATGGGTGGAGCACTATAGTGCCACTAAGGACCTGCAACTTTGTGAAAAATAATCAATTCATTGTGGGCGGTGGAGTCTTTAGTATGTATGTATGTGTGTGTGTGTGTGTTGCTGGTGTTTTTGTTTGTGCATTGGACCGTCAACGAGCTGGGAGCTTGGCAATCAAATGCTATTAAACGACGTTAATAGGCTATACCTACATATCCACAGATATACATATACATATACATATATATGCATACACTTGTTTGGCTCATTTCGATAGTCACTGTATTCCTAGTCACAATTGATTACCTGTTATTGCCATTGATTGTTCTTTTCCTGTCCAAATCTCTTTATTTCCTATTGGCTGTGTTTGCTTTGTTTTTCGATTGTGATTTTGATTTATCATCCATTTTAATGACTGTTCTATTCGTCTACAAGCCGCGCCGCAAGAACCTGCTACTCTTCTTGTTACAAATTATAACGCGAAATGCTTGTGTTGGACTGCAGTTGGTTCATTTTTATGTTTTAGGACTAAGAAGCTGATGTGTCCATATATGTACGTATTCAGAAACTCTTTGAAATCTAAATGATTGAAGAAATTTCTACTTACTGCTAGGGAAGAAAAGTACCATATTTTGATTTATAAAAAAAAAAAAACGATTCCATACGAGAGCTTGATTTTAATCGATCAATTTTTTGTGTATCAACTTATTAAGTGTTTTAGAGGTCCGACATCAGTGGTTTCCACAAATTAATAGTTTCTTGTGGAAAGAAAGATGGATATTGCTAAATCGACTCAGTTCGTCACGTTGAGAGAGAGTTCAAACTATGCTATAAGTTCTATGAAATACAACTGTAAGGGGTGCTCTCTGATCCTGCCCTTCAGCGAACGAATATCTTTGAGACGCGACAATGCATTTAGAAATGAACAGGCCGGTTTTCGTCCCGGAAGATCATACGTGGACCGTGTACCATACAAGTAAATATTTACGTTGGCAATTATTGTTGAAAACTCTGCTGAACTCTGCTCTAGGAATTCGGTTTGATCGGCTTTAAGACTTGAATTAAGTGAATTAGTAAAGCAAATATTAGAAAAAAAATGTGTATATATGTATATAAGTAACCGCATCGGAAAAGAAAACAAACATTTGGAATGCTTAAAAATATCTGAAAATAACCTCAGTCATTCACCTGCATTTGAATCGAATATAAATTATGTTTTATTTTATGGCAGTGAGATAAGGAAAGTCACCACTTGTGATTTAAGATGACGGTAATCCTTCACACAATTGTCGTCTTTGTAAAATACTACGAATTATCTCTGAATATTTTCTCCAATCAAGCACTATGTAGCGGAACGCAGTAAAAACCATTGCGTCTCGAAATACTTAAACGCAATTGGGCGTGGATGAGACAAACTGCAAATGTTACCTAAAAAAATGTTTTTGGTTGAAGTCCGCTTGAACAAAGGCACGTCACCAGACCTATCCACATCTGGAAGACATTTGGACGCTGACTTCATTCTAACAGGAAAAACTTGGAGCGAAATAAAGCGGAATAAGTGCTTAACAGGAGTAACAGGAACAAATATATAAATCTACGTATGTAAGAGTAGTCGAAAAACTCAATTCGTATTTAGTCAATAGATGACGTTGCAGTCGTACGAGTATATCTCCAGTGCTACCAATCTCATAGCGTCATTCCATATAGTGTTGGGAAAATGAGATTTTAAGCTTAATTTAACCTAAAATTAAATTTGGGGAAGTTGAAAAAAAGTTACAGCTGTTCAAAAATGAGTAAAAATAATGAAGAAATTCGCTTTTTTTGAAATTTTTCTATAAAAAAGGGAAGAATGACACGGAAGCCACAAATGAAATTTGTGAAGTCAAGAATGCTTCGCTCGCTTCCGTTCAGGAAATTTCGAAATTTTACACTGATGGAATAATGTCTCTAGCTGAAAAATGGTAAAAAGTGGTCGACCAAAATGGTCCGTCGCCTATTGGCAATCGGTTATTCCGATTTGAGTGGTGTTCCCATAATAAATTGTGAATGTTGTGGTTACATTGGCGGGTTTGCATATTTCGCTTTATGTCCCACTTAGGTTCTAAGCATTTTTAACAGGCCTTCGTTTGTTTAAAAATTTTGAAATCGCTAGTGCGATATTTATACAGAGCTGGGATTCCAAAAATTTCAACAGTGGGAAGAGTTCGTGAACTTCATCCTAACATTGCATTTATGTATATCTTTTAAACAAATTTTAAGGATCGATGTAATACATTCACTTCCTTTTCAGTGCATACTATTTAATTTATGTATATATTGTTTGTATTTTTTTAATAATAATTATTTCCTCATTTTTGCTTATTACTTTTTAAATTGAATTTTGTGTTTATTCTTATTTCAAGTATGAAGTTGAGTCAATACAATTTTGCGCACTAATTGAAAAACCGCAATTTTCTCAGGCTCCACATATGTGCATATGTATGCAAATGCATACGTGCCTCACCGCACTTCCCGAAGCGATAATTCGTTGCTTTATCAGAAAACTAACTTCAAAACTATGCTTATGTAAACTAATTAATTTCAATACATTACATGCATGCTTAGAACAGTTTAACAAATATTATCTAGTTATGAATTTATTGCAGTTCCAATGTTGTTGTTTTCTATTAACTTTTTGCAACAAAATTTCGCTATAAATATGATGGAAAAAAGTGTGTTAGCTAAATCTTGTTTGAGTTATCAATAGCGCAACATGTTCCGGATCAGCACCAAAGCTTTTGCATCATTGTTTCTAACAAGTAAGCTTATATAATATATATTTTGTTACATAGTATATGTATATATAAATAATTGTTCTGATAACTTCACACTTTATTTCTAGTGCTTTTTGTCGGTGGCGATTGTAGGCCACAGGACACCCCTTCTATTTCTCTAGGTGGTACGCTCGGCGGTCTTACAGGCACTTTGACTGATGTCGTAGAGGGGTTGCCTCCTGTCATCGAAGCTTTGCCTCCCCTCCTCGGTGCGGTAGGTGGCGCTCTTTCACCTGTGGGTAATCTTCCGCCACTATTGCCGGGTATTGGTGGCAGTATTTTAACTTAGGTAAAAATTCCTTTACGGATTACTAAGTATATATTACCGTTATATCAATAAATGGGTATTTGAAAAAAAATTCTGCAATGTTATGTTGTTTATATGGAGCTATTTTTAATTGCGAGCCATAACACAGCGCATACATCCGAACCGTCATACACACATACATAGATCAGTTGTACATAGAACACACTTAAACAGCGATTCACCTTTTTCCAAAGCAGATTCTGTTAATGAAGAGCTTTAACAAAGGACAAAAGAATAAATTTTATTGGCAAGCGATGCCAGCAAATCCTCCACAAAATCTTATGAGTACTAAGGGAGTATATTCGTAATAGTATTATGGAAAGTTAGGCAAGGCATCGCTTAGATTAGTCTAAGAGGTTTTGTCACAAAATAATGCTGTTAGCAGAAAAAGACTGAGAGTTCGGTCAATCGGGAAATATTTTACCCTTTTTGACACAAAACAATGCTGCATGTTGTTATGATTTTGTCTGATCTCATTTTTTCTGTTAAGAAGTCAGTTATCTGAGGGCTTGAAAAGCTACGAACCAATCTGGAATACTTTAAAGGCACTGTTAGTGCAAAATTTTATTACCATTACGTCATTGACATTAGGATACGTGTTGTTATATTTTCCACATAGCGGGGGAGATACGTGTAATCTTCTCACAATAATACAATCCTCTTTCTTTTATTATTACTGTCAGCTTATATCAACCGAAAACTTATAAAATGCCATAACTAAGCACTTAATTAAGATATAAAACTCATATTTTGCACAGGGGATCCCAGTAGCCAGAGGCATCTATGGGAAAAAAGTTTTTGAAAAAGTGGGCATCGCCCGGCACCCTTATAAGTTTAATATATATATATATCCTAAACCACTATAGCTACAACAACCAAATTCGCCCAGCAACAATATTACAAGTGATAGCGTGAAATTGAATGAAACCGGATGAAAACCCCGCTCACTTCCCATATAACGGTACTGTTCAAAACTACTAAAAGCGCGATAAATCAATAACTAAATACGCCAAAGACAATAAATTTTAAAATAGTATGAGAACGCTTTTTAGGAGCCGATGTGGAAATTATACGATGGACTTGGCACCGCCCACACTTTAGAGAAATCCCATATCTCGGAACCCGACTGAGCGATTTCGAGAAAATTTGGTATGTGGTTTTTTTTTTAATATTTCTATGTCACCTTGTGAAAATGAGCGAAATAGGACAATATCCACGCCTACTTCCCATATAGCACAATTTTAAATTCCATTTAATTCGTTCAGTTTCCAGTACACAAATCAAGAAGCAATTAATATAACGGCATACAAATTTGTACGAATAATGTCTTTAGTGTGTGCGTCCTTATGACCAAAAATTTGTTAAATCCAATAAAAACTGTTGAAGCCCCTAAGTACCGAATATTTAGAACCCGGCACCTATACTTGGCTTTTGTTAGAAAATATCGGTCAATGTCTGAGATATCTAATTGAAATTTAGGGATAGCACTTCTATGACAATTTTATGTCTGTATGTCAAAAATATGTTGAATCGGACCTATACTTCCTTTAGCCCCCATATACTTAATAAGAAGATTTGGAACTTCGGGGTGACTTTGTACCGCATATATCGGCCAATATGTGAGTTATGTCAATGAAAATAAAAGAGCATGCTTTGTTCATAACAGTATATACCTAAAATAGAAAATTTAAGCGAAAACTTGGCCTAAATCAAATTTTTCCGCGAAATTCTCACTTTAGTGATTTTGGAACCAATTGTGCTTTCACTTTTCTTATGCCCAAATGATCTTTCAAAATGGTTTTCATTGATCCTTACGATATTCCAACGATGCCAGTAAGATCTCTGACTGTTAATTGTCGATTCTCAAGCACCAATTCCTTTCGATTTAAAATAATCTGTATAAATCAACAATACTTGCTCGTGACAAACAATTATCACCGAAGGCCTTTTCCAACATTCAGCACCAGAAATTGGATTCCGCACCCAAAATTTAATGGAACTTTTTTGTTGAATAATTTCACTCATCGCAAAAATTGCCGAATGCACTTTATGTACTTCAGATAGACAAGCGTATACTAAACACTAATAATTAATTTGATTTGATTTGACAGAGATTTAACAGAGGTGTCACTGAGAGTCATACCAACCTAGAAAAAAAATATTTCGACGAATGAGTTTTCGTGCAAAATCTTAATTAAAAAGTCTTACTATTTATTGCCTACAGTACCATGATACGGATTCCTATGATGTTCTTCTTTATCAAATAACAGTGAAATTTTATGCTTCTAACAATGCTTTTTTCATGAGTTATTACACTTTTAATAGTTTCAACAAAACCGTTACATGAGGGGTTGGCGGGTTATCAACAGATTTACATACCCATTTTCACACTGTCGGAAGACTGTTTTTTGAATTACTGCTTCTCCAACTAACTTTTATGACTTTAGAGTATGTAACCCACGCAATTATATAATAGAAAGAAATTTATTTTTTTTTACAAACACTAGGATTGCATGAAAATATGCCTGCCGGGTGGAACTTTACTGTGCACTGCACTCTATTTAATGTTTGATTATCCTAAAACCCGCAAGGCTAAGGATTCCTCGAACGTGCCACTCTCAATGAAATATACAAGTGCCATTGAGCAACAACAAAAACTCTTCAGTTTTGGTAATTCTCCCGAACATTTGATAAAGGAGAAGAACGATTTTCATTTATTTAATGCATGACCCCTAGAGCCTCTTAAGTACCTAACACATGAAATGGAAAGACAATTCTTACGAACGCCTCGAGAAAAGTTTGAACAAAACAAAATACTATAGTGAAGGAGAAGCTCCATGGAAGAGGTAGTAACTCTTCACCTATTCATTCCCAAATCAGTAAGCTTGGCAAAAAAAAAAGAAATACAGCAAACTGAAAAAACCATGCGAAAAAGCAACGTTTCCTTTGAAATAAAGATATTAATAGCGTCTTCACTTATTTTGAATGCTCCGATCCTCCACTGAAGAGCCTTTGACTCTAAAAATTCACACCATTTATTTCACATATTTCCAAGTGAAAATTAATGTATACATATATTACTTGTAAGATCTCGTTAATTTTCGTTGCAAATGCATAAAAGCACTTTACTCAGCGTTCAAAAGCAAATGATACGCCAATAAATGCATTCACTCGAAGCGAAACCAAATCCGAATTGAAAGCGAAAGCCATTCATGCCACTTCTTCAAACATAACACACATATGTGTGCATGTGTGAATGTCTAATAAATGTGCGAATAAAAATGGTTGCAACTTGACAACAACTTCATTCTGCGTGCCCGGATTTCGTTGCCACAAATGAATTGCAGCGTGCGCCAATAAAAAATAAGAGCGTTGCAAGCACAAAAACCACAATGTTGCACTCAAATAAACTGCAGAAATACAAAAAGATAAACAGTTGTAGGCGAAGTAGCAAAACAGAGATATATGAATGTGTAGGTGTGTGTGTTTGTATATTTGTGACACTCGTCACCCATCAGGCTAAGCAACACCCAACCGCGCGCAATTTGGCTAGCGGCAACCAAAAGCGGCACAGCCTCTTAGCCCAATGGGCGGACAGTCAAGCAATCACATTCCACGGCATCAGGAAATATTGCAGCGACAGATTTATTTGCGCGTACAGCGGAATTCGAAATCGAGACACGCAATCCATCCCCCCGGGCTTTACACCGCGTCCACCGTTTGGTGGCACGGCTGCAACACCAGCAAACAAGTACAAGTTGCAATCAATTCACGGCTCTGTCTTTAACCACCGTAAAGAGTTAAACATTTGTGTAATTTGTGAATGGCTGCACGCATGCGAGTGTGTGTGTGTGTGCGTATGAATGAGTCTTTTGTGATTTCTTATACGCGCTGTTGTTGGTGGTTTTATTGGCGCATTTGTTGGAGTGTTGTTTATCTAATCAACATCGGCAACAGCAGGCGCCCAAGTTGCACGCGTGCGCACTACCACGACAGGTAGTCTGCGCCTTTTGGCCAGAAACGGGCAGCACTGTTAAGAAATACCTGACTTGGAAGTAAATACGAGAAACCACACACGCTGGGACTTTATCAGCCGCTGCCAATCGGCATCCCAAGCGTGTATAGCGAGGGGCGCTGGTTTCTTTATATACGAGGTCGGTCCGACAAATCGCAATAGAAATATTATATCGAGTACTGTCCAATTTCTGTAAAAACATCAGCTTGCTACGTCATATCGTTCGAATGGAAGAAAACACTCCAGTTCTGAGGGTATTCTTGTGTAGTAACCGCCATAGAATCCATATCACTTTGGGAAGAAATTTGCTTTTTCACTATGGCAATACATCGGCACATATCTCCGTGTAGTCCAGATTTGGCTGCGAGTTCTTTTTGGTTCCGAAGATTATTTGACACAAATGACAAAAGGATCTTATCATTGCCAAGATGATCTACTTTACATACCTCCAGAAAACATATTTTTCAGACGTGTTGACAAAAATTGGCATTTTTCAAAAATTTTGATTTTTCTTTTGCAGGCTAAGCTCCTATTGGGCCGTTCTCGTATACAAACACTCATACACTGGCGTATAAATTTGTGGACAGTCAATAGCTGCACATTTTTATCTAATTTGAGTTCATTTATTTGTTAAATTTTGGTATTTTTCTGCAGGTGCAGGTTGGTTTAATTGGAAAATTCCGTAAAAACGACAGTTCGGCAGCTATTCGGAGGTAGGCAGAGAGGATGTGGCGGTGCACTTGTTATTGTTAATACTTGAAAATAACACAAAAGCGCCGAAATGAAATGGTGACAACACACACATTGCACCGTTAGACACGCTGTAACTGGCGCACCGTTTTCGGTTTGTTTTCGATTTTGGCGCATTTTTGTGCAAATATGCAAATGCGTGGGCAGTTGACAGGTGAGCCGAAATAAATTGACAGATAAGTGCGCAGATAGGCTTTAGAGACAATGTGCCGTGACTAAAAGGTTGATTACGAGTATGTGTTTATCGCTAGTTCGCATAAAAGTCGTTGGCAAGATAGAAAAATGTTAACAATTTAACGATTAAAGTCGTTACTAAAAAAACTGATTAAATTTTATTTAAGCTATATAGAGTATATTTCGATTTGGGTGCATATAATCTCAGCTCAAAATCGAGATTATTGTAAAATAACTTTGAATTCATTCTGTTAAATTTCTTTATTTAAAAAAAAATAGTACACTTTAGAAGCTTTGAAATAAGAGTCTTGACTTACCATATTAGTATAAGATAGATTTTTATTATGGAAACTTGATGCCAATTAAACTAAACAATTGCGGTTATTCGGACGATATGATAAGGCATACCTTCGAGATCGTAACTTTTTCCGGAAGTGATTATAAATTTAATTTATTTATGTGATGTGAGTTAGTCAAAAACATGGAGAACTGTACTTCTGTGGGTGAGTTATAGTCCCAAGTAGATCAATAAATTAAAATCGCTGTAATAAACAAATTAATAAGCTTACTAAAAGGTTATAAAAATATACTACTCACAGGCTTATGGATTTGATATAAGCTTGTTAATACCTACCACTAGCTAGTGTCTTCATTACTGGTGAATTAATTTAAAATTGAATCCTGTATAATAAACAAAGAAGTATGAAACATGAATAATAAATATTGAAAAATAAATATTTTAAAAATAATTAATTAAAAAAAATCAGAGAAGTGAGGTTATAAAAACTAAAAAAAAAATTTGTCTATCTATCTATCAAAATATTCAAATGTTACAAATAAATTAGTAAACACATATAACATGATAGGGGTCCTATAATTAGTTAGAGTCCCTCCTTTTGCGTCACTTTTCGCTTGAGAAATTTACTATTGTGTGCTATATTTTCGCAGGTCAATATCAGCTCAGTCAGTCTGGTTATACTTGTATTTTTGGGAACGGACATCCCGACCTTTATGTGTAAAAAAAAAGGAGGATGGGAGTCATGTAAAAGTTCGCAAGTGAGGAAAGTTTTCTGATTGCCGTTAACCTCAGGCGAAATATCCCTCGCCAGGGTTGTGCGCTGGTTTTGGGACCCGCCACGTAAGAAACGCCCCCAATAAAATGGTACGCCAGCAAAGAGGGAGAAAAAAAAACAATATCGGTCGGTAATTATTTTCTACTTTTTTGGAAAGGATGGATGTGATGACTATTCTTTTTCTATGGCAACCACCGACCAGAGCTTCAAAATAAACATAAACCGGTTTTCGATTACTCCCATCTATCTTGAAAATGGCATCCATTGAGAATAACTTGATGACAATTATGTTCGCATACTGACAAACTTTCAACTGATCATATTATAGATCAGATAGCTGAGACTGTAGACATTTCTAAAGACCGCGTGGGTCAAACTCCCAAGATATATTCGACATGAGGAAGTGGTCGGCGCTACCGGAAGATGACTTCATAAAAGTATTTGATGCTGTTTGGACATAGATGCAGCAGAGACCATAGAACAGACGAAAGTTGACGGCTGCTGTTTTCGTGGATTCATACGATGGAATCAACTTCAACACGATCTAAGCGTTTGTCCCATTTCTCGAAAATAATACTCTTCCTTCATAAAAGTTTACCGATTCACACCAATGTGTATATACTATATATACTGCTGAACAGGACAAATAACTATTAATTTATATAATTATTTTTATAAGCAATGAGGCTTTTTGATGTGCTAACATACGTATAAGGTATGTCAACTTATATAATAAGAGGGAACTATGTGCATGTGTGGCTTTCCAACAAGTAATTAATCCCTCCTTATTTCAAACTATATAGTTAGTTCGGCTTAATTGCAGCCAATCCGTCTGACGTGATTACAAGCACACTCAAACGGTGCATATAACTATAAAGCCGTACACAACACACGCGCACCCATACACACATAGCGCATAGAAACTGTTGTCCGCAACTGGGTTCATACACTACCGACATGTTGACGAGATTATGATGGCAGCGGAGACAAAGTGACGCCAGTCAATGCGGCCAGTTCCACCGCGTTGACGGTGCAGGGACTCACGTTGTCACCTTTTGTGGCCAACGAAACCGGTTCGAATTGCAGATGCAATTAGTTTCGAGTCGTTTTTGTTGTTTTCTCATGATATTTTGCGCAATACAGCGTAAGGCAACGTAAACGTAAGTACATTTTAATAAATTAATCACATGAAATCGAGTTTGTGGCTTAAGTCTTTCGTTTGGTGCTTAGGCTGCGGGCAATGGTTTGTTGAAAACTAAATCACCGGTCGTAAAAAGCTGAAGCTATAAGCTATTGTAATTTGTTAGTGAGTCGGGAAATCGAAAATTATTACGCACATAAATATGGTATGTGTTTATACGAAAAAAATGGTAGTATAATGGCTGTATTTATAAAATCGCAGAATAAAATATGCTTTGCTTGGAATTTTAGTGCCAATTTTAAAGTTGTTTATGTGCTGATTTATATTTATCAGTTATTTATTAACTGCACATTTTATTGATTTTAATTTCTTCGTTATTCATTAACATTAATTTTATTTATAATTATATAGCGAGTTCTGACAACTTTTGATGTTTTAGTTTCTCAAAGGGAAAAATTGATTATTTTGTAGTACAATATAGAAAAACAGTATAATTACTGAAAATATTTTTTTTTGTTTTTTTTTTGCAATTGAAGAAAATTGTTTCGAAATTCTTATTATTTCTGCTAAATTTTTCATTATCTTGTATATCATCTTATAGCTTCTTGTAGGTCTTAAAAATTGCATTTGTTTTGGATATTTATAAAAACATTCAGAGTTGGGTAGATCAAAATTTTATAATTTAGAATAAGGTAATATTTAAAGCGTGAAAAAATCCACAGTTGGTGATGTTAAAGAGTTAGGTCAGTCTAGAGCCTTAAAGAAGGTAGAAATTTGCAATATATTCTGGGACAAATAACAAAAAAAAATTAAATAAATTTTTAAAAATTAAAAAAAAAATTGAAATAAATTTTTAATGTTTTCATACTATATATAGTGCATGAAAAATTTTTATATCGGCATTTTAATACCAAATGATGAATACTACACCAATCTTGGAAATTATTTTTTTAAGAGTGTTTGTACGGTCAACGAACCTATTTTGGGAATTCCTACAATTTGTAACAAAATAAAAGCAAACAGGAATTTTAACTAAACAAGATTTTATAGTAAAATATGTTTTAGCTTTATTCTTGGTTGAAAAATATCAGTAAATTATTTAAAAAGTATATATTGGCCTAATTATCTTATGATATGGAATTGGTCCAATACCAAATTGATAAAACAGTAATCAAAATACGGCTGTTATTGACGACATAAAACCGGCAATGCAGGAAATATTGTGAAAAATCAAAAAAGAACGCTTTCAGATTGGCCAAATGCTCAAAATATTCTTCGAACACTAAATCTCCTAAAATTTTTGAATTAATAAACCAAAACAATGCAATCAAATATTTTATTAGAATTTTTTATTGTTATAAACGTACACTATTAACAAAGGAATTTTAAAATTTTTGGAAAAAAATATTTTAAACTGGGTCATTGATCCCTTGGAAAAAAGATGCGCCCGCGTTGGTAGGTTAACTCCTTACAGGATCCTCTAAAGTGAAAAAATACGTGTTTTATTTAAACCTTAACTTAGAATTTGGACGAAGGAAAAATACTGAAAATTGGTTTGACAGACATTTTTACAAAAAAAAAAACTAAAAATTTCAGTGAAAATTACGCGATTTTCATATAGTTGTAATCGAAAAAAAAATCCTTCATCCAAGTCTTTCAGAATTGTAACTCAAAGACCAGTTCATGAAGATCGGTTGAGTAGTTCTCGAAAAATTTTGTCAACAGAAAATTGTCACTAAAAATATTATTTTTATTGCGAGAAGTTCCGTTTTAAATCAAATTGAAAATCAAAAATGTGTTAAGTTTGGTTTTCGAATCTCTAAATAAAATCTAGAAAACATTTTGAGATGATGCAAATATCAAAACAAGGCGGAATTATAACAGAAATCAATTTCCGCAAACATCAAAATGCTGCTCATTTGTCGGAACTTATGCTATAGTTATACAAACCGACCTATCGATATCAAGTATTTGTTGTTGTTGTGTCGTTCTTTATATCTGTACTGTATTGTGAACATGTCAACCGAAGTTGAGGTTTTTTCTTATTTAAAGTACTATATGTTTGGATTAAAATTTAGATAATTGGTCATGTCTATTAAAAGGGACCTTGATTTTACCTTAAAATATTTAACAATGAAATACATTTCAGTAATTTTGCATGTAATTACTCACTAAATGTATGTCATATTGTAATTACTGGCACTAAAGATATTAATTTGAGGTTATGCCTGCATTGTTGTTGAACAAAAAGTTAAATATGCTGAAAGAGACAATACATTTTAGAAGGGAAAAAACTCAAAAAATAAAAACAAAAAATTATTTTTCCGATTTGCTTTTATCGCAACATCATTATTTACCACACGAAGATTAATGTTATTTACTTAGCAATACCCAGTGATCTCATCTCCCACCAGCATTCAGAGTCACACTTGTGGGTGCATTTAAAATCCAATTGCACACAATATAATCAGCTTGCAATAAATGAGAGCAATTCAGTTCACCGATGCGAACACACACATATACATATACATACACATTCAATAGTACCGCTTATGGTGAAAATCAAACTTGTTCGAAAATGATTTTGCCACATAAATTTATTGACAGTAAAACACTTTGCGGATACCAAACTCGGCCACGCCAAAGTCTATCCACGCGCCTGCGCTTGCTTGTGTGAACATATATATTAATGTATGAATATATGTTTGTCATTGTAACAATATACAGTAGCAAATATAGCAATCGCGCAGCAATTTATCTGCGACTTTCAGCTGTGGCAAATTGCTAAAAGTGAGCCACAAACTGCAACAGCAACAAAATCGCATGAAGATTTGTACAACAACTTGAGCGTAAAAATCCTTTTAAGGCATTCGGCTAAGCGATCGGGAAGGTGATTGGAAACTCGGTTGTGGGTGTGTACCCACAATGCATATTTGTTGTTGTTGTAAGTGCGGAGCTGGTGCAAAGCTTTGGCAATTCCATTAACAATTTGGCAGATACATTTTTCTTACGGCAAGTTTGATATGCCCACCGAAAGCGTGCTCTAACGACAGTTCAATAGATTTTTATTACGCGGAAATTTTTGACTTTCAAAGTTAGACACTGTCAATGCGGTCGATAAAATTACTTACTAATATGCCGTGCAAATAAATTATTCAAGTAACTGTGTTTGCTTGAGTCGAAGTATATATCCATATGAGTTATTTAAAGTGCACTAAAGTGAGTTGGAATACTTACTTGTGATTTGATGGAAAGCAAATGCATATCCACCATTTTGATACATAATCATTTGTATGAAATTACTTCAACCATGCACTTTATTTCTTTACTGCTTATATAGTTATTTATATAAAAACTTCTTCTAATAGAATTTTAAATATAGTGTAATACTAATTTTTGGTCATTGATCCCGAAAAAGTCTAAAACCAAAGTCATTGACTTCATAATGTAAACAAAGGTTGTAGATTTGGTTAAATGTAAGGAAAGGTTTTGAACTTGACTAAATGCTCACAAAGGTTGTTGACTTAACTAAACGTAAACAAATGGGTAATTGACCACATAAAATGTCAACAAAATGGTCATTGACTGAAGTGTAAACAAAGTTATACATGTTTTTTTCCAAGAAACTGCTTATTACTCTGATTTGCTTATACTGGATCATTACAATATAAGCTGCCATATAAAATGATCGATCAAATTCAAGTCCTTGTATGTAATGGGTGATCCAAGTAGAGGACTTACGCCTGAAAAACGTTTACAAATCGTTCAACTTTATTACGAAAATTCACGTTCTGTAAAAATTGTGTTTCGCGTGCTTCGCTCAATTATGGTCAACACAATCGGCATACTGAGCGTATTATTCGCAAAACCATCACCCATCTTGAGACCAAACATTCATTATTGGATGATATTCGTTCCAATAGACCACGCCCAGCACACAGTGAAGAAAATATAGCATCCGTAGCTGAAAATGCAACGAAGACCGCTCAACCGTGGAGAGTCGATGCGGCGCTATTCGTGGCAACCCGAACTTACGTTTGGAATGACTTGGCGCATTTTACGTCGAGATCTTAAAATCTTATCTTTTTGCATTGTGGGCTCTTGAACAGTTCCAAGAAGATTCGCCGTCTCCAAGCCAAATTTTGATCAGCGATGAAGCTCATTTCTGGCTCAATGGTTATGTAAACAAGCAAATTTGCTGCATTTGGACTGAAGAGCAACCTGAAGAAATTCAAGAGCTGCCATTTCATCTAGAAAAAATGTCGGTTTGATGTGGTTTGAGGGCGGTGGAATCATCGGCATATATCTCTTTAAAAATAATGATAATAAACATGCTTCATGTGAAGTTTCTGTGTTTTTTCTCGAAATGAATCACCGTTTATTAGCAAACATGAACAATTTTTCTTCAAATACTACATCTATTGCGACATTGGGCAGTACTTCTTCCGTGATGATCAATAGCGGCATTTAACTCTGAATCGCCACTACCTAATGATAACCGAATATTTTTGGTCTAAATTGGATGATATGGACTTGGACAATATGTGGTTCCAACAGGACGGCGCCATAAGTCACACAGCGAATGTCACAATCGATTTATTGAAAAACAACCAAGTTTGGTGAACGTGTTATCTCAGGAAATGGTCTAGTCAATTGGCCGCCACGGCCATGCATTTTGACGCTGTTAGACTGTGAGGGTACGTCAAGTCGTTGGTCTATGCCAATAAGTCAGCGACGATTGATGAACTTCGTACGAATATCGAACGTGAAATTGCAGCAGTATTAGCCGATTTATGCTTGGAAACCGTCGAAAATTGGGTTCAGCGTTTCGGCTTTCGCAAGCAAGCAACACAAATCGAGTTCCATACATAATGATATCTCAAACCGTTTTTGGTTTAATTAAAAAAAAACTTTTGCAGCAGTGTCTAAGTGTAAAAATACTCAAAAACATATTTTTAAAATTTCAAAACCATAATTTCACACACGATGTGTATTATGCTTTATTTTCTCATAATGGTTTTAGTGCAACATCGTTAATAATGTCGATTCCCTGTAAAATTTATGGTAACATATTGTTAAATATGCGTTTTCACCAGCTAATGCGAAGCACCAAAGCATTATTCATAGCGTTTAAATTATCACCAGCGTTTAAAAGCCACTTATGCATACGAAAATACATTGCCTACATATGTTCGTATGAGCAACGGTACAAAATACAAGCACAAATGCATATGTACATGCGCACTGAAAGAGGGGGTTTAAGGGTAAGTGTTATGCGAAATTCATGTTGCACAGCTGCGGCGAAGAGCTCGTGTCAAAACGATTTATGTACACACTTGCTGTCGCCATTAACACACATACATGCATACAAACACTGGTCCACAGGTACACGCAGGCACAAGCTTATAAATATATATGTATGAACAGATATGTGTGTATAGGTATGCATGCGACAAGCTTATGAGCTTCAAGTAACGGTTTATGGCTGGCCAAATATTCGTTATGCGGCCATCACTTACCACACACACACACGTGCATGCTCCGTATGCCAGCGAAGGTTGAAATACTTAACATTAACATGCATGCCGCATGCAACATGCGACGGCGTAAGTTGCCGTTTGTGGATTAGTTGAACTTTGGTTTGCTTTTTGTCTTCTTACACTACTTATTGACCACTTTGTTGTCTTTTTGTACATAAGCCTGACTTATTTGCTTATTTTTGTTGCTTTTTCTGCAATAGAAGTGTGAAAAATGTGCAGAATTGCGTGGGTTGCATATGCACGAATGTCGCGATCAGTTGCATATGTTGCACGTACGATTTATTTATACGAATGCATGTAGCGCTCGCTTCAGTTCGTTTGGAATTATTGATTTTTCAATGTCTTTGTTGTTGCTGTTGCACTGATTGGCTGCTGTGACGTCTCTTGCAGTGTTTTGTTGGTCAAAATGTAACGGTACCGAAGAACCAGGTCACAAGTGCAAGCAAATTGTAAATGCGGTATAAGCCATTACGTTACATATTCATGTAAGTTGCCGAGATTTCTGTTGGTAGATTTAATGTGTCAAAAATGTTACACAAGATCATATAGCTTGGCACATGTTTGGCCGGATGTCGCTTCTAATTTACAACCAAATGGAGTACCAAACAGTAGTCTACTTTATGAAAGCCGTAAAAAATTTCCTAGTGTCTAATAAGTTATTTATAGGCTTGGCTTTTAATGCTTTGAAGATATGTCACGTGATGCTAGAACTAGGAGTTGGTAGAGAGCTACTGATAGTAAACCCCTCCGCTAACCTCCCCCCCAAGCTTTGACCCATCCGTGAAGCAGCTTGTAGCGCCCCTCTCCATATATGGATAGAGCAGGAGCCCCCAGAATTAAGTTTGGCGACTCCATGATCCAAGTGATCCAGTATGAAGTCAAAATGCGCGAGGATTTCCGAGCGTTCAGAAACGTGTACTTTTAGAAATCCAGACTCTCTGAGTCTGATGGCAACTTTCGCAGCCAAACACCTTCCGGCGATGTCCACGGGCAATAAGTGCCATGGTTGGCGTGGACCATAGTACATCATACATGCTAATGAGCGCCGCCCGTTGAACGCACTCGGGTTACTTTGCAAGTGTGGTCTTTTCTAGAGCCCTCCACCACATAAAGACTCCATAGAATAAAGTCCCTCGGAAAGTGCCCCCTTATGTACCAGTCCATTAGTTTCTTCAGAGTTTTTAGTAAGAGATAGGATAGGCTGAGGGGTCTGAAGTCCTTGGCCGTGACATGGGAGCCCCTGCCATCCTTCGGGATGACTCGTCTCCAGACCTCCGGGATGTAACTCAGTCTTATGCAAATCGCATAGATAGGTGCCAACCAGTTGCATTATACCTTAATAGCCTTTTGCAGCTGCGCTGGTATGATGCCATCCGGCCCTGGGGACTTGAAAGGTTTGAACGAATTGATCGCCTAGGTCAAGTGCCGTTCATTCAGAAAGTCGACGAAGACCGCGCAATCGTCTTACAGCACTCCTTGAGATATCCCCATTGAGAATGTGTTGCTCGGGAAGTGAGCATCAAGGAATATCCGAAGTGTATCCTGACTGCCCAGGACTTCTCATTTGCGTCCTTAAGATAACGCGAGGAGACGGGGTTCTTTACGAGAATATGCCTAAAGCTAGAGGACTCATGGCAGCTCGTAATTTCTGGAATATTAGTTAGAAGCTTTCATGGTACTTTCGAAAACACTTCGACTATAATACTAGAAGCTTTTTCTTGTTAATTTTGCTAGAACCGAGAATAAAAGTGAACATTTCTTAACAAATAAAAGGTTTTGTCTTGTAGTCAAGGGGGTGTTGGGGTCAAACACCCAACATCAAACCTCAAATACTCCGCAGATCTCATACCACATCAGCCGCAAATTTTTCCCTCGAATTTGTTGAGTTGTGTTATCCCAAGAGAAAAGCAAGCGCTGAAATAATATGTTATAATATTTCCCAAGAAGAACCAGTATTGTCATCATGTGGCTTTATGATAATAACACGTTATTTCAGTTCAATTGCAAAAAACAAAGTTTCAAGGAGTCATTCTATAAATATCTCTCATATTCATTTTTATATACGTCAAAAATAAGAACTATGATTAAAAAATTTTTAAATTTTCTGTAAAGACACATCAGATACGCATATAAGGTGGCATAACGTCGCCGTATAAGATCACCTACGCACGAGTATACATATTTATATATAATATGTACATACACACATTCATACACAAATCAATCTACAATCTACAAATGCATAAATACTGCAAGCCAGTTTGCACGCGTAACGAGTTTATCGACGCCAACAGTGCAAGTGCGTGCGTTTTTATGGCGAGAGACAAGTTGTGCACAAAATTATAAAAAGTGAAAAACCGCATACACACATATATACACATTTATTCGATTTTATTATGCGTTACGCATTACGGTTTGGCAGGCCGTCGGCTGTCCATTGTTTTCTCCACATTGTCCACATCTCAATGTGGTGCGCGCCTTTTACGTCTTTGAATTGTGTGCAAAATAGCAGGAAGATGCGATATGCGCAAGATAACACACAAAAACGGAAAAGAGTGATCGGAAATCACTTCATTGGTAAACAAACAATACAATATGCAAATGCATGAGGCAGCTTTGTGTGGCTGGTGTTTTAAAATAGCCCATATCTATTTTCGAGTTTGTCGCTTAAGTCTTTTGTGTATTGGTTGCTAGCAGCATATCACGGTCATCCTTTGTTTGGCGGTCTTACAAATATACTTTTGAAAATCTGTATTTCTCTAATAAAAGCAATAAATAATAGTAATCGGGACAGATGTCAATGATTTGTTTGTTTTTTGATATGGGTAGCTTAAACGGGTTTTTGGGACGGGTACCCATATACATAAGTATGTATGTCTATATTACCAGAAACAGGAGCTCTTAATTATACATATTACATCATTATACGAATAATAATGCATTGTAAACCATAACCGGTAAGATTTTAAGGCAAAAATTTTGTATAGAGTTGCCACATGTTTTTAATTTAAATATTATAAATAACAAAAGTGTAATAAAAATTTATACCGAGATAGGTATAGAAAGGTCCAAAAATAGAATTAGTTTACAGTTTGGATTAAAATTTTTAAAACGGCGTTGCCACATTAATTTAATTTTTTAATGGAGAAAAGTCAAATATTTTTACCAAAGCACAGCTCTAAACAATATTTATAACGCATTGTAGAGCATAACCGATAAGGTTTAAAGGCAAAAATTTTGTATAGAGTTGCCGCATGTTTTTAATTTAAGAATTATTATAAATCACATAAAAGTTGTGTAAAAGTTATACAGATATAAGTTTGGAAAGCTCATCACAATTAAAAAAAAAAAAACACACTTTGCAGAGATGCCACCTGCCTTAAAACATAAACTAGTGTATAATGAATAACAACTGCAGAGAATACTAATCTATGAAGGGTCCAAAAATATAAGTCTGTTTGCAGTTTGAATATAATTTTTTATTGAAACGGCGTTGCCACATTAATTAAATTTTGCATAAAAAAAATAGTCCAATATTTTTACCAAAGCATAGCTGTTAAATAAAACTTTTGTACAAACATATTTGAAAATGGCCTTGCCACCCGATTAACTCTATATTACGTCATTATGGTGCGAACATAAAAATAAATTTATGTTCACAAGTTTAAGTTATTTTAAGTTTTGTTTTTTAGTTTTGATGTTTTCTTTAAATTGTTAATATTAGTTACCTATGTAATATAATAGATTTCGAAAGTTCTAAAGACTAAAAATATTAATAAGAGTTCGAGTTCACTTCATATTTGGTATAGCGGCGCCTGAAAGTAGGCAACATTATTTAAATTTAACCACAATTCCTACACTAGTGCCAGAATCTTTAACACAGCACATATAAAGTGTATACTAAATTCAAAAATATTAATACGAACATTTCTCCACATCACCAATCCCTTAAAAAAACTATGTATTGAAAAAAGAGATCATTCGCATTGGAAAGCAATACGGTAAGTCATTATCCAACATTTACTTTACATATTTTAGATGTTATTTTTAAAATTTTTTCAGTACATCATAAAGTAAATGATTTTAAAAATCACTTTTTGAATATGTAAAACTTGCCTCTCTCACCTGGAATAGTAGAATATTATATTTATGGTAGATTAATGGGCGGCTAAGAAGAATAAAAGCATATGAATACATAAAAATCTTTATATTAAATTTCATTAAAAGAATAAAGTTGAAACAATAATTGCTTCTTCTTTACCGCTACTATAAAATTATGAAAGCCGATTCTTCCATTTTCAACCTTAATTTAGTTCTACGAGTATGACAAGTAATCTCAGAAGATAGTCGTCAAAAGTATAAAAAATCTGCAGTATAAACTTAAATAATAGTCGCAATTGCAGGAAGCGCGCTTAAGAGGGCAATGCTGCCATCCAGAATTCATGTGAAAGTTGGTTCATATATTTCCAACTTTACGACAACAGTAAAGGCAAGTTAGCAAAGGCTTTAGAACTCCGCAAATGTAATCCACTGCAAACACTAAACAAATACTAGAAAGCACAGAGTAACACTCTTACCTTTAATGTTCTTTTTGTGGCATAGAACAGTTAATGTCTCCAATGATGCCTACCGTTGCAGTTGGTCGCCGCAAGTGCCGTCGTAAGCCACACCTGCCACGAACACGCGGCTGACTTGTTGAAATTTCCAGTTATGACTTGGTTTTTTGTTATTGCACAGTTTACAGTTCTTTGCAGTTGGTGAGCAAAGATTAAGTGTTTACGCAGACAAATGTACAACACGACATATGCACATATATTAACAGTGTGTGGGTAACAATTCAATGACGCTGCAGGAACTACAAGATTATTGTTTGTTGACTTGTTGTCTCAGGTATCTCAGGTGTTCGCAATCATTATAAGATAGCCAAGAATCGATATAAGAAGGAATTGAGAGAACGCAGAGGTAATGCATAAGATCTCTTGAAGCATTTATGCAGGTTTGGGGAGTTCATATCCGGTTTTATTATTAATGTAATGAAAATATGGAAATTTAATTAAATTAAAGATTACTAGGATCTGGAACGTAATTTGTTACTTTGTAATTTGTAATTTGTAATTTGTAATTTGTAATTTGTAATTTGTAATTTGTAATTTGTAATTTGTAATTTGTAATTTGTAATTTGTAATTTGTAATTTGTAATTTGTAATTCGTAATTTGTAATTTGTATTTTGTAATTTGTAATTTGTAATTTGTAATTTGTAATTTGTAATTTGTAATTTGTAATTTGTAATTTGTAATTTGTAATTTGTAATTTGTAATTTGTAATTTGTAATTTGTAATTTGTAATTTGTAATTTGTAATTTGTAATTTGTAATTTGTAATTTGTAATTTGTAATTTGTAATTTGTAATTTGCAATTCTAATTCTATGTCCATGCTTTTATCACTTATAAGAATATGTGAATTCGTTAACCAAAGTCTCCCCTGCTTAGACCAACCACCGTCAGATATTCCGCCTTGTCTCCTGGTATTATAGTCTAACTTATTATGCGTGTATGAGTGTGCTTATCGCAAAAACACATTGTCTGCAAACGATCGTAGTGACAATGCATTTGCATATTTTGTTTATGACGCTGAGCTCTCTGTGGTAATAAGCGACGTTCATACATGCACATCCACACATATACATATATCCATTATGCATACCGATGCCCAGTCACCCGTGTCACTGTCCAGCTCATGTTGGCTACTGAGCGCCATCGCTATTACACGTTTTCCTCCACGTCCTAGGCGTATCGACAGCAAAATAATTTGACATTTTAAGCGTAAAATATGTTGCCATTACAAATTGCCGGCAGCGATGCCATGGCTCACATTGTGTGTGGTTTCTGTTGCACTTTCACGTACAAGCGGTCGATTGGTTGGCTTTGTTTTACTGCTCTCTTGCGTTTGATGTTAATTTAACTGTTGCTGTTATGTTTATTGAAGTTCTTTTGAAATCGAAATTTTTGTTGTGATCTCGGCTGCAGGTACTGTACTGTACCGTAAAATACAATTGTGTTTTGTTTTGTGGCCGCATTTGTATCAACATGCCAGGGCTGTCTTATCAGATGGCAAGCGCGATTGGGTGGCCACCAGCTGTGAATGTAGTTGAGACAGGTGTCAATGTTGTAAGATAAAAAGTGCTGCCGTATTTTATGCTGAACAAATTTACATGAACGTCAAGACTCGCATATTTAGCGCGAAATGAGGAAGTGTGTTGAATTTGTCTAAAAATTTGAACTAACAAACCATATTAAAGTGACCTGCTTAAAAAACTTGAACATCGTGGCTGTCGGGTGATTGCCTATGCAGACGATGTAGCGCTTATGGTCAAAGAAAAGTTCCTGAGTACCGTTTACGAATTGACGCAGGAGTATCTCAGCGTCGTAACAAATTGGGCAGTCGTAAACGGTCTCGCCATCAACCCAAATAAGAGCTATGTAAATGGTTTTGTTCACTAGAAAAGGCAAAATCCTGGTGACACCGCTGCATCAAATGGAAGATATTTGTCTGCAACCAGCGGATACAGTGAAATAACTAGGGCTCATCCTAGATAAGAAGTGTCATGGAAGCCGAAAATCGAAGAGAGAGCAAAAAAATCATCGATTGGCCTGTACTGCTGTAGTGGAGCCATTGGCAAAAGGTGTTCTATGGAGTCTTTATGTGGTGGAGAGCTCTAGAAAAGACTACACTTGCAAAGAAACTCGTGAGTGTTCAATACGAGCGGGTTAGTGCTCCCGTATTCTCTTGTATTCTACTGTTAGATAGCTGAGTTTTTCGGAAGTTTGGCGAGCGCTGGAACACCATCGGTACATGCGTTGTCGCAAAAACCTTTTGGCTTAAGATTGATCGCAAGAAATCTAGTAATCTCTTTGCCCTCAGTAAGGCTAGTCACTCCCTAGTTTTGGAGCTTTTAACGAGCCATTGCCCTATTGGCCCCCACGTAGTAAGGGTGGGAATCCTACCGGATGCTATCTGCCGAAGCTTTATGGAAAAAGATGAAGTGGAAACAACTCAAAACCTCCTTCTTGACAGTCTCGCGTTTGGGAGGTCAATACTTAAGCACTTGGGAGCGCACACATTCAGACATGCCAACGAACTGGCGGGAATGAAAATTAAGCGCCTGTGTAAATTTGTATTGGCTACTAAGCGTTTTGCTAATTTATAAATACGAACACAGAAGTTCTTCTTTTCTATGGCCTCCCAAAGGACTACATATAGTACTCCAAGTGCGATTTTTGACATATTAAATTTAACTTCCAAAAAAATTTGTTTTTACGTTGAGGATTTCTTTACCATTGCTGATATTTGGCTAACCAAAGTAAATATTTTCGTATACTCTGAGCAAGGTATATTAAGTTTACCACCAAGTTTATAGCACCCAAAAGGAAACGTCGGAGACTTTATAAAGTATATAGTATATGAACGATTAGCGTGATGAGCTGAGTCGATTAAGCACGAACTAGTCCCTTAACTTTTTAGACATTGATCTGAAACGTTCTGCACACGTCCTTTTCTCATCAAGAATCTGCTCATTTGTCGGAGAAGCCATACAAATTTAATGACCAAAATCAAGTTCTAGTTTGGAAAATTTTGTATCTATAAAGAATATATTTGCTTCGGTTTCTTCTTGTTTTCTTTTTATCGAATTTTTTAATTATCTTTGCATATTATATTTGAAAAAGAGAAACATATTTACTTTGTTTACGATTTAAATTAAATGGCGGTTTAAATAAAATACTTCAGCAAACTTGATATACCACTACCATTAAAATCTGCACCAACACTTACGTATGTATGTATGTATGTATAGTATAGTATATGATTTTTATTTGCAATGTACAATCACACTCAATGGCTTCTTTTATACTTATACAACATTTTTTTTGTGGGGTGTGCACTTGAACTACCAGCAGCAGAATAAGTATTTGTATAAATGTATTTTTTATGAAATTTTAGCAGTCATTATATGTAGAATTGAAGCTCTTGATTGCATTTAGAGATTCCACCGGAACATTAGAAAGGCATACAACTGTGGCTTTGACTAGCTAGTATTTGACTAAATTATAGCTTAGCGCTGGAGTCACTGTAGCTCACCGCCGCTAGCCAATAATACAAACAACACACCAACAACTGATTATTTCGCAAGAATTAAGCAAGAGAAGCCATTAGAAGTGAGTTTGTGGCTAAGTGAGGAGCATGTAATTGCAGTAATGGCTTCCTAAATGACTACAAAGCTGATCATTTGAATCAATAAACTGAAATGCCTAATGCAAATGGGTATAAAGCACTTGGCAGAGTGGAAAGAAGAAAAATTTCGATTAAAGAAAAACGGAATTGATTAAAAATTACTACTTTTTAAGTTAGAAATGGCCCGAGGGAGTACAAATATATGCTTCATGTGCTTTCTAATTTAAGACAAAATTTATTAAACTATAGAGTTCGATTAATGTGTAGGAGTTCATATATAAAAATTCATAAATAACAAGTAAGGAAGGGCTAAGTTCGGGTGTCACCGAACATTTTATACTCTCGCACGATAAAGTGATATAATCGAGATTTCATTATCAGTCATTTACATATTTTTCAAATACCGTATTTGTGTAAAGTTTTATTCCGCTATCATCATTGGTTCCTAATGTATATACTCGTATTATAGAAAATATTATAGACCGAATTTCATTGAAATCGGTCTAGTAGTTCCTGAGATATGGTTTTTGGTCCATAAGTGGGCGAGGCCACGCCCATTTTCAATTTTTAAAAAAAGCCTGGGTGCAGCTTCCTTCTGCCATTTCTTTCGTAAAATATAGTGTTTCTGGCGTTTTTTGTTAGTCGGTTAACGAACTTTTAGTGATTTTCAACATAACCTTTGTATGGGAGGGGGCGAGGTTATTATCCGATTTCTTCCATTTTTAAACTGTATATGGAAATGCCTGAAGGAAACGACTCTGTAGAGTTTGGTTGACATAGCTATAGTCGTTTCTGAGATATGTACAAAAAACTTAGTAGGGGGCCATGCCCACTTTTCCAAAAAAATTACGTCCAAATATGCCCCTACCTAATGCGATCCTTTGTGCCAAATTTCACTTTAATATCTTTATTTATGGCTTAGTTATGACACTTTATAGGTTTTCGGTTTCCGCCATTTTGTGAGCGTGGCAGTTGGCCGATTTAGCCCATCTTCGAACTTAACCTTCTTATGGAGTCAAGAAATACGTGTACCAAGTTTAATCATGATATCTCAATTTTTATTCAAGTTACAGCTTGCACGGACGGACAGACGGACGGACGGACAGACAGACATCCGGATTTCAACTCTAC
This sequence comes from Bactrocera neohumeralis, assembly GCF_024586455.1. NCBI lineage: Eukaryota > Metazoa > Arthropoda > Insecta > Diptera > Tephritidae > Bactrocera > Bactrocera neohumeralis. Next base: position 78,253,319 of record NC_065919.1, on the reverse strand, counting down.
TCGTCACCCTGATCACTTTGGTATATATAACTCTATATCTGACTCTTTTAGTTTTAGGACTTACAAACAACCGTTATGTGAACAAAACTATAATACTCTCCTTAGCAACTTTGTTGCGAGAGTATAAAAATATTGAGAAGCCTCAGCATCTTTTGAAAAAAAAAAACAAAAATTAAAAGAAAATTTAAAAAATTCAATAAAAACAATTCTACAACATCTTACAGAAAAAAATAAATATTTTGCTCCGTCTGTTAAGTTAACTGTGAAAAATTCTAACCGGACACACCTAAATTTGTTGCCCTAAGACTGGAGGTAAGCAATAAAACAAAAACGCTTACAATCCGCCCTCACATTAGAGCTCAACTCGCCCTGTCCAAAGCAATGGCGTTGATCTTAGACAATTGCCGCGTAGTTGCAACCCACCACACCATAGTCTGTACGCTCAGCAGAGCGGTGTCGCTTCTTCACTTAACAGCCACTTGCATGCATCGATATAATCTCAGCGTAAATCCGGCTCCACTTGGTCCGTATGTTTCTAAATGCGATTTCTTTTTTTTTAAACGTCTTTTGTCATTATTTTTGCACGCTTTGTGGTTGTTGGTGTTGCCGGTGCACTCATGTCAATTAAATAATTTTAATTGCCTTTGCGTGTTTTTTCTACGTTCACAGTCAGACATGTACATAGTACATTGAAATCTACTAGGATGCATTATAATGTTGGCGAATGCTTGCGGAATGCCACGAACATGACCAGTGGCAACGAGTGATGTTGTTGGAACTATGTTGCACTAGCAAGCGCTGACGCTGACATTTATCATGTAAATGCATTTAATGCGCGAGCGGAACTGCTGTGCACACGAAGGTTTAGATGTGTGCTTGCATGTGAGTTGTGTATGTGGGAGAAAAATCACTGAAATGCTTAATAAGTCATTTGACTTGGATTAGTTTGAATGCTTTTAAAGTTACAGTAAATGTATGAACTTTTAATATTGAGAGTAAAAACTAGGGAAAATACTGAACATGTTCAATATTTTATTTTGCTGTTTCATAGAAATTTTTGAGTTCATTTAATGAGAGATCTGATATCTTTAAGGGGGTATTCTGGTCTAGAAATTTAAAAAAAACGAATTTTTTTTTTTTAAAGTTTAACTATTTTTTCAAAATTCAAAATATTTTCGGAGATATAGGCATTTTTCTGACCCGGCATCCAAACTGGTTCGGCCGGAACTAATCGAACAAAAGACTTTACGCGAAACTTTAAACGCGCTTTTCTCAAAACTGACTTTTTCGGAACGATAGCCACGATTTCTCAGGTTCCACTGGTCCGATTTAATTGAAATTTTTATAGAGTCTTCTTTATAGGCTTGTCTATGGTTGGAACTAGCCCCATCTCCAAATTTTTATTTTTATTATTTTTAAAAAATTCGAAATAGTCAGAAAAAGTGATCCAAAAAAACTTTTTTTTTTTCAGGCAGTCGCCATTTTGTGAAAAAATTTTTTTCCCACTTTTCCGTAGTTCCGGCCATTGCGACATTATTCTTGATTATTAATCTTTTTTTTTGTTTCAGATACTTTGGAGGATTGAAATCATGGGTATGGTCACGTGAAAGTTTTTAGGTATAAGGAAAAGATATGGCAGACGAGTTGGCCCACTCTGAAGACTCTAAAGCCGGCTAGAATGCTTGAAGCAATGGATTCTAAGAAAAGCTTAAATGTGTGTTGAAGAAGTGAAGTGTTGCAGACAGACAGATCAATAAGATTTTTAGTAAGAGAGCTAAGCAACATTGTAAGGCTCTTCACAGCGCCACAGAATCTAAAGTTGTTGTCAAAATGCTATTTCTTTATCAAATATAATTTACTTTTAATGTTTGAATATACTATTGTGAAAAAAAAATTGTGAGGTACTATACCTCATAAGCTAAACATATAGCAACAACAAGTGCTTCACTAGGATTCTACTTGCATGCAGTCTGGCCTCACTAATGGACATCAATAATGCATTAGCCTTATAATTGTAAGTGCAATACTCAGCTTTAATTACACGCAGGTAGACAGGAGTAGCAAACAAGTGAAAAAGTCTGTAAAAAAGCATAGACGAGTTTTTACTTTGACAACGACACAGCGTTGCATGCCACAGGGAGTGCGTAAGCTGGACGCAACTCTGTGCGCAGTGATGTATTTAGTGCGTGAAACATTTTTCATTGTACGTAAGTTTTGCGTAGCAATTGCTTTAGTTTTTTTAGTGCTTTTGTAAATTTCAGTATTTTTTCTCTACTGTCTTATTATTTTATTACTTTTTACACTTATTTTTTGCTAATCAACACGATCATCTTCACCGCTGGCCAACAATTTGTTGTTTTGTTAATGGTGATGTGGTGTGTGTGATGAGCAAAGAAATGGTTGCATGCTTTCGCAATATTTTGTGCATTTATTGAGAATAGCGCTGTACTCACTTATGTGTATAAACAAGTAGTATACATGTGTTGTAAAGTGTGCGTGTGATTTTTGGTTGTTTATTGAACCCTTCATACTCCATGTTCGACTTTAATCTTGCTACGAAATCTTCGCGCGTACTTGTTGCTGCAACATGCAACATTAATGCATGTATTTACTCATTTGTAAGACATACATATGTACATACACTGCTGTCTACTATGTGCCTGTATACATGCAATGTTGCTTGCTTGACGATTGCGCATAACACTTGCTGTGGCACGCAAAGTTGCTGTATCCAAAAAAAGTGCTGCAATGGGTTTTGAGTGTGTTTTTGGTACTTTATTCTAATTGTTATTGAGAGTTTGTGATTCGAGATTCTATTTTGAAGTATTGAGTACTAAGTCGTCATATTATTAAGATACATATTAATACTAGTGCATGTTGCTGATTAATTCAATGTTTCTTGTAACTACCTGTAACTCTGAGTCTTTTAATTCTGGAAGTTATAGTAAATATTTTATAGCTTTCGGACTGATCGAAGTTGTTATATAGTATTAATATCCATATAACATGGAGATTCCTTGGTAGGATTTTGTGTTAAAAGTGCAAATTTCAGGATGCAACAAATTGTCGGGATTAAAGTATTTTTTCTCTAATTGTCCACCATCAGGCATCACTAGTTCTATACTCTTTTAAGTCCATATGTAAATGTGTGCAGTCAACGTTTATCTACTGAACTTGATGTTGTTACTTAGCATTTCACGACAATTAAAGTGCTAAGTGCATTAATTTCACATGTTTCCACTGGCTTGTTTAGGCTAATCTTAATCTGTTGACTGCCGTACATTTCCTGCGCTACAAAGCGAACTAAAGGAATTAGTCTGCAGAACACATAAATTTGATCTATAGGCGTTAGGTTTGCTGACGCCCACATAGGTTAGTACTGAACCCCTTTTGTAATCAGGTGATATTATGATGGCTTTTCCATATTTTCTAAAAATATTGTAGTTTTAAAGATTTCTGAAATTTTCTACATTAAATCCTAAATAAAGATTTAGACTGTTTCGGATCTTATACGTTTATGTTCAGTTACATTAGGCTTGGGGTTTTAAGTTTTCTGATCTCGTGATTATAAAACAGGCGAAGGCGTCTAGTCTCTTAAATATCTTGCCGAACTGTTGTTGTGCTAGCTAGTAATTTCAATAAAAGTAGATCTAATAGAACTGTAGCTTTTGAAGCAGCCACCGAGCCATTAGAAAAGAGGTAGATGAAGGCAAGAAAATTATAAGTACAGAAAAATGGTGGAAATTCTTAGTTATATAATTTTTCGAAAGTTAGAGAAAGTATTTTACTCTGCAACTCTCATTTGCTTTACTTTCTGGATTTGTATTTTGTAAAGAATACTTCTCTATCTCATAAATTCTTAGACTAGAGTACGCACAAATCTACATCTTCACTCTATGACTCGCTTGTTTGCTAATAACTTCTCTTGAAAAAAAGTTCTGCTCCGCATGTTTATGATTTGCGAATAAGTTATTTCGAAAGGGAAGGATTGCATATGAAGTGATATACATGCTTTATGCACGTCTTGCTTATTTTATAGCGAATCGAGGATCAGAAAACTATAAAAGCTATGCGCGTTGACAGAATGTTGGTGTGGTTCAAAATTATGATTATTTTGTCAACGCGCATATATTTTATAGTTTTCTGAAATCGAATTTGAAATATAGTGGAAGTTGGAGACAAAGCTTGGATGATTTTGGTTTGAAGAGTTTCATCAAGTATTTCGAATATTTTGATGTGGTCAGTTTTAATATGTGTGATTTTAAACGAACAGTATATTAATAATCGTTTTCGACGGATGTTCTCACGCAAACGCCTCAATACGGCCGAAAAGAATTCCTTATTGATCGTCTGTCCCTCCGTAAGAATTTCATGATGCACCAAACCACAAGTAACGAAAAGACAATGAGCATTACCTTGATTTTTGAGCGGATTTGGTGTGTTTGGCTCGTTTTTTCCCTCTAATCCGATAACTGTTGACTTGTTTACATGTCAAACTCATAAAACCATGTCTCATCGGCAGTTATAATGCTCTCCATGAATGTGGAATAGGAATTCGCATGATCGAGTATGTCCAAAGAGATCTGTTTCTGGTAATATTTTTGAAAAAATCAGCTTTAACGGAACGAGTTCAGAGAGGATGCATTTCATACCCAAAATATCCACCAAAATCATTCGAATGAGAGATGACGATGCCATAACAGCCACCTTCCTACCGCTATCATTGATTTCACTGTCATCCATCACTTCGGATAATAACTGCCGTGGCATTGGTAAGCAGACAAAACGAGAAAAGCGTAGCCATAAGGAAAAGTGATGATAAATCCTTTATTTGCAGCAGACAACCCACACAATCGATGTTGCACGCTGCCAATAAAATTTTGTTGTTTGTGATTTGTTGTGTTGCATGTGCGCAATTGTTATTTACTTAACGGTAATGATGCTGGATGCAATGTAGAAACCGCAAAATTTCAGCAAAAAGACATGCAAATAGCAAGGAGTAAAAGAAATCGACAAAACGAAGTGTTGCAAATGGCAACATCGATTTGCAAGTAGGCAGGGGCTTGTTGTTTTTGTGAGAGTTTTAAATTTGATGAATTTTCGTATTTTTCATTTTTTAGTTTTAATTTTTTTTTTATTTTTCGTTTTCCTGCTTTCACTTTATGACGAAATAATTTGAATTTTGATTATCCGCAAAAAGCGGGCTGACTAAAAACGCTAAAAGGGGAAGTAATAATGGAAAATTTTCGCATAATTTCTTACTTTAAACGAGGTAGGCGAGCACACGACCATTTTGCATAATATTTGCATTTTATCCTCAAGCCAGCCACAAACGTCAAATGCCAGTGAAAGTGGCGGTGTGAATTACGAATATTGTGGCTTTCGGTAGATTTTTCAATTGGAGGCAAATGCACATAAATCGCACTCAATTTTGCGGCTTTTAACGTAACGCAAATGACAAGTACCTCAGGGGATTTTAAGTAGGCGTGAAAGAGTGCTAAAGTGTTTACTGATTTTTGTTTTTTTAAGAAATTAGTTAAATGATTGCGGAAGCTGCATAAATAGGATTTTAAAATTAAGGTTTTGATGAAAAAAGTTAAAATCATTTGAGTGGAGCAATTCATAGAAATTTTTTAGAAAGGCTTTATCGCAAACTCAGGATCAGTGTAAGATGGTAAGCCTTGGGCACGTGCAGTCTAGATAGCGCTGAAAAATTGCAGTCTAGATCTAGTGCTAGGGAGTTATGGGAAATATTAACAAGGACGCAAGTAGAAAGGTCAGTAGAATGTACGGCCTTATGAACTGGGATTAGATTTCCAGGAGTTTCGCAGTTCAAGGAAATGGAAAAAGTAACAGAATTTGATATAAAGTCTTTAATAAGCTTTGACGAAAACGCTGACATTCTGAATGACGTAACCATCAGCTCTTATTAGTAATCGATCTGACCTTACAAAGGGTCTATGTATATTTTTTTTATTTTCTTAATGTATATATATTTAAGAATACATACAGAAAATTTCATATTGTTTCGGTGAATATCTTCGAAGTTGCACGTAAATATATTCGTCACCGCAAAACGTCTTTTTTGAGAGGAGCTCTTAGAGATTAGCTGTAATTCCTTTCCAAGTAAATATTTTTTAGACTTAAAATACAGTTAAAAAATACCATAATATGTGTAAAAATTGTGGGATCAATGAATTTAAAAGTTTTTTTTCGTTACTTTTCGGCCTTCTAACTGTATTTAACTCCTTAATTAAGTACTTTCTAATCAAGTAGAAGCTACGGACTTAATCTTACCATTGGAAAACGTGTCTTTTAAGAAGCCATTTGTGTTGCTTATTACACTCCACAGCGTTCATATCATTAAATTTTCGTCAATTCAAGTAAAACAAGAAAAAACATTAGCTTCGGTGCAGCCTTCACAGGTGCATTTCTTTTAGTAACTATGTGTCCAGTTTGTATGGCAGCTATATGCTATAGTTAACCGATCTGAACAATTTCCTCAGAGATTACATTGTTGCCTTAGAAAATAATCTATACCAAATTTCGTGAATATATCTTGTCAAATGCAAAAGTTTTCCATACAAGAACTTGATTCCAATCGTTCAGTTTGTATGGCAGTTATATGTTATAGTGGTCCGATATCAACAGTCCCGACAAATGAGCAGCTTCTTGAAGAGTAAATGACGTTTGCAAAATTTCAAAACGATATCTGGAAAACTGAGGGACTAGTTCGTACATATACAGACAGACGGGCAGACAGACGGACATGGCTAAATCGACTCAGCTCAACATATCGATCATTTATACAAGTATGTACTTTATAGGGTCTCCGACGCATCCTTCTGGGTGTTACAAACTTCGTGACAAACTGAATATACCCTGTTCAGGGTATAATGAATAAGTTGCAGACAAGCAACATTTAAATAACTGGCAGCATATTTCTCTAACAATATCAGTAAATTAAAATCAATGAGAAAGCGATGTAACACCTACAAGATTTATTTGTATGATTTTACAGTAAATGCATTGAAGCACACACACACACACATTCATACAAATATTTAATAATACAAATGTGCCACATTCGCAATGGCTATTATTTGGCCATACTTTCTGATGAATTGAGCCAAAAAAGACACCGTGCTACGTGGCTGATCGAAAGTGTATGAATTGAGCCCACAACTCACCGCTTTATAGTCAGGCGCTCAATACACCCGATGAGGCGCTCGGTGCACACTCAAATAAACATCCAAAGTAATGCCGGTGTATTCACTTACCTCTTCAGCACCGGTAAGCGCGCAATTTATCAGCGCTATCGCTTCGATCAGCGCCACGCCAAAGCGCATGGAAACGCCGACCATACACGTAGAATTGCATTCGGTTGATTTTGCTTAATGCAGTTGTACTTGCCCCACGAATCAGCGATAGTTCAACTCGCTAAAGAGTCTTCTTATATAACGTGCTTAAATTCTTATTTTTCTGCATTTTTCGATAGAAGTAGAATTCTCACTTTACTGTTACTTTTGCATTCGGCTTCGGCTTAGCTGTTTTTGCTGTTCATTGGGTCATTGGTACGGTGTGGTGGAGTTTTTTGTTGCAATAAGTTCTAAAGGTCGCAGTTGCAATGTCAGTAGTGAATACTTCGTAAACTTTTATTCATTCTTGTGTAGTATAACGGTTTGATAGCAACAATTTTAGTAACTACAGTGTTAGTGTCATTTGAAAATAATGACGCAATTTTACTGGCATGGTGTTGGTTTTTCGGAAAATTATAATTCTTCATTGAGGAAAAAGAAGATCACTCCTACAAAAATTCACAAACTCACACCTGACTTGAAATCTTCGGTTTGACGTATCTTCTGAAAGATTTTTTTTATATTTTGTTGTTAACCAGTTATATCCTCTTATTACCTTTTTTTGTTTATTTTTAAGTCTGCTTAGCCATTCCTTAGTTTCCTACGCCTTTTACGATGATAAAAGTTCATCGGTAAAAGCTCATCTCCATGTTTATCGTGCCTATATGACGGAAACGGATTCCGATTTTTATCTAGCAATATTATTCATAAGGATTGCTTCAACAAAAACAACAACAAGTGTTGAAGTATAATAAGTGTTTTAGATTTTCGCGGTATAAATCGTTCGCTGGTGCTGCCAATATTTATTGAATCCTTAGAATAGTACAGAAGTGAGAGTTAAGTACCGTATTTTGGTCGCATACCGATTACTGCGGTTCCTAGGCTGTCTTCCATCACCGTAAATGAGGTTCCGGCAGAAAAACACTAACTATCAAAGATATTAGAAGTTCATGCTTTAAAATAATAATAATAATATTAGTTGTTGTATTGATCCCACGCTCATCGAAGAAAATCTCCTGCTGGAACTGGAAGTACATATATTTTTTACCAAACTTCTTCAAACATCAGCGAGTTAGCATTATCTCCACACTTTCTCCTCGACTATCACTCGAGATCTTGGATTTTATATCTTCCATGAACTGGAGAAATTGCTTGAATAGGCATCAATCTCTTGATCCGTTTCAAATCCAACTTTATACATACTACCCAATTCTGTCTCTTTCACAAAAATAAGTCCATAAATTTTGTCTAACACACCCAAACCAAATTCCTAGAATGGATTCACTACAGTGGCTAAACTACAACTCTCCTGAAAAATTGTGAGCAAAGGTAATGGACCCTTATGAAGACTTATGTGACCCCTAACTAAGCCTTCATATCGCTCCATTGCTCAACCTCACAGTTTTTCATTCCAACGTGGAAGCAAATGCGAGATAAAGAACTTAGACAATGTTGCTTTGAAGTTAATATTTAATTAAATAAAGTCAACTTGTCTCTTAATTCATCTAAATTAATATAACAATGGATAATGCGAGGTCTTTTAAAATCCGTGGCAGATAAATGTCCCTCAACGCTAACAAATATCAACCAAAACCGCATAATAGCATTAGGCATTTGGCAGCAAGAAAGGAAGTAATGGCAAAACAAAGCGCAACATATCACCCAAATTGTTGCAAGTTGCAACTTCCATTTATGCTTTTCAATTGCCAACCAATCACCCAATGGGTCGATGGCGTAATTTGTGTTATTTATCGTGCAACGTTATGTGACACACAGCAACAACAATAAGCCATAATAAAAGCAACAAACAGAATATATACGCT